>NC_063196.1:17274503-17427003 GCF_017589495.1 Alosa alosa
TACATGCAAACCATGTGCTACAAAGCCAAAGTAACAAACAAAATATGTCATAAGCATACCAATATGTGAGTTCATAATTTCACATCAAGATAACACAATTCTCTAAATCTCTTATCTAAAAGGTTAGCATGCAATGTGAATCACAAGAGTCTACAAATACAGATCAGGTTAAATGTCTGCCTGTGGGAACATGAAAACGACATACTCAAGGCCTACTGGGAAATACTCGGCATTAACCAATTCCAGGCCTTCTTCCGAACACTATTAACGCTAAGCCGCCAGGACACAGATGTGGTCACAGATGAGTGAACATGTGAGGAGAGTTGCGGTCCCTGTCGAGGCTGCAGGGACAGGGTAAGGCTGCATGCTAAAGACAGTTAGCATACAGCCGGTCCAAATGAAAATATGCGCTGGCATGTAAACACTGGCTTTACGTTAGCTCTGCGCTAAGCCTCCCGACACAGCTCGGCAAATATCGAGTCTACGGGGTCACAGAGCCACGCTCCCAGGGGAACAGTGAGGTGTTTGGAGGCAGACGTCACGGCATGCGTATGCATCACACTTTAGAGAGGAGCGGAGAGCAGCTACACTATGGATGTAGCACTGATCTAACTCTCAACAGCCTTTTGCTTCAAAGGCTCCCATAGTCATACCACAGCCCAAGTATGTCACTTCATATACTGTATATGTATATATGTATGTGTGTATGTGTGTGTGTGTGTGTGAGAGAGAGAGAGAGAGAGAGAGTGTGGAGTGTGTATGTGTGTGTTTGAGTGTGTGTATCTGTGCTCTCATCTCAAGTTTTTTCATGTTTTTTATGTGTTTTTTATGGATTTGCTCTTCTCTCATCTGTGTCCAGGGTTAAAGGCTCTGTTGTAGCAGGAGACACGGTCAAGCAACACAAACCAGTGTTGAGAAGAGTGGGCGGAACACATTTTCCGCACATATTTCAGGGAGATGCTTCCCAGAACATCCGGCACCAAAACAAAACATGATCAAGGAAAAAAAAAGCTTCGCTGGAAACTC
The DNA here is from genome assembly GCF_017589495.1 of Alosa alosa. Lineage (NCBI taxonomy): Eukaryota > Metazoa > Chordata > Actinopteri > Clupeiformes > Clupeidae > Alosa > Alosa alosa. The sequence goes on from NC_063196.1 coordinate 17,275,530, forward strand.
ATCCATTTCCACCACCTCTAGTGCTCCTCTGAAACATTAATATCTGCCACTTTCTTTCCACAGGAATGTGTCCAACATCACTCATTTATTCTCACTCCTTTGTGAAAGTGAATGTTGTGAAGAACATTGTCATGAGAAAGACAGACAGACACACGCACACACACGCACACACACACACACACACACAGCTCTGTTGATGACTCTTTGGTTACTGTTTATGGTGGCCAGATAAGGGAGGTTCTGGTCGGCACACCTTGGCTCATGATGAGATGACAAATGGACCTGTCGGACACAGAGGGCCCACAGACAAAACCGCTCGCTCACTCATCACGGCCAACAATAACATCCCACCCAATTAACAGCTCCACACACAGTCATGATGAGAGGAGCAGGTGGCCAACAGGCTCTTCAAGAAATGTATCTGCTTCTCTCTCTCTTTTCCTCTCTCTCTCTTTTCTTCTCTCTCTCTCTGTCTCTCTTTATCTCTGTCTCTCCCCTCTTTCTCCCTCTTCCTCTGTGTGTGTGGTCTTAACAGGTATGTCAGATGAGAAAAAGAAGATTCAAATAGAACCCTTCTGTGTGTGTGTGTGTGTGTGTGTGTGTGTGTATCTTTGTGTGCATGTCTGTGTGTGTGTGTATGTCTCTCTTTCTCTGTGTGTGTGTGTGTGTGTGTATCTTTGTGTGCATGTCTCTCTGTGTGTGTGTGTGTGCGCGCGCATGTGCGTGTGTATGAAAGCAAGACAGCAAGAGTGTGCAGAGAGATTAGCCAGAGAACGAGAGCGAGACGGTGCACAATACACCAAGGCCAGCCTGTCTGTGATTTATAATTTGTCATCTCGCCCCATTCTTAAAACGCAATTAACCTTGGCCATCTTGAGACCATTCACTGTGAATTTGCCAATCACAAAAGCCACAATAGAGAACCAAGAACAGAGTGAGGAGGTGGAGGTGGAGGTGGAGGAGGAGGAGGAGGAGGTGGGCGATATTTGTCTTTGTTTTCTTGCCATCATTCTCTTTTATTCATTGCCTACACTTCAAGCACTCTGACTTTTCCTCTGTAGAACCATAACAAGGAGAATGAGACTGAAGCTCATACAATCTAAACCATGCAGTCATTGGTCTAAACGGCTTACAGTATCTTTTTGTCTTTCTATTTACTCCTCCTGATTTCAATAGAGTAATCTTGGGATTAGTGCTTTCTCCACAAACCTGGCTTCGGTGAATAGGAGAGGCATCAGCTAGCAGGAGTGACTGTAGGACAATTACTGTAATTGTAACACACACACACACACACACCAGCTCCCTTGCTACCTTCATTTACAGTGCCTTTAAATGGCCTAAAAGCCTTCAATATGCTCTGGCAATTTAAGCCCCCTCTTAGAGCCAGGTCCAACCAGAGGTCAGAGGAATCAAACTGTAAGTGCCTCCGTGCTCAGCAGGGATGGTCATTACCATGATGTCCTCAGTTTCCTCCGCTGTACTACATAAGGACACGAGGATGGGTAAACGATGGGCACATTCACCTGCAGTGGCCTTGGACACACATACACGATGTGCCAGTGAGGGATGCTGCACAACACGCAGTGATGTCACAGTGCTATAGAATATGAGACACATGGCAACATTCCGTTCTATACAGTATACAGCAAAGATTCGAGAATCTTTGGTATACAGTTTCCAACAAACCCACGGATTCAATTCACTCAAGTGTGAGAATGTATTGCACACAGACTGCAGTCTGTACGGTGTACTGTACAGTCCTATTATATCAGTCATCGTCTCACAATAAGAGATGAGATTTTTTGACACACGGCTCATCAGTAGCCCGTTCATAGCGTTTGTGGGAGAGAGCAGGCAGGAGAGAGAGGAGGGCGGACCCCGAGGTTATGAAATAAACAACAGAAAACAATCAATACAAATAGATCCACAGCAGTTAGTGTCAGCTCAGAAGGGGCCCCTAAACAAGCTGGCTCTCTTCGGCAGCCTTTCAATTATCCGCGCTGACAAGACCGCTACCACTGACAGGGAAGGTCACCGATGGAACACTGTGTGTGTGTGTGTGTGTGTGTGCATCTCTCTGTTTGTCTGTGTGTGTGTGTGTGTTTGTGTCTAATTTGCACAATAACAGCACACTTCCATACCCCTTTCTTAACACGATGACACCTACAAACACACACACACATACTCTCCTAACACCTTATGCCTTCCTTTTTACAAAGTGTATTTATACACACACATCCACACATGCACACACATGGTCACACACACACACACACACACACACACACACACACACACACACACACACACACACCTTTCAAGTGCATATTTCCATACCATGACACAAACACACATTTCATATATGTACATAACCGTTTATATGCATGTACTTGTGCATGGTCGCACACAAACACACAAATACACACACAGACACACACACAAACACACACACACAAAGAGCAAGAGAGATGGAGACCCTCCTGAGAGAGGAACAGCTGCAACCAGCTGGTGGTGGCTTGTCAGCAGCTGATGCTTAGCCATGATGGACGCCACTGTTCCCAACATTCAACAATTTATAGATTTTCCAGGCCCGGCTGCTCGCTCTGAAGGTTACTGCACCTCTCTCCATAACACACACACACACTCTGTCACACACACACACACACACACACTCTCCATTACATTAATGACCGCCCCGGAACAAACCCACCTCTCACAGCCAATAAGGACAAAAATCACATCAACTGTATATACACCCGTAGCACACAAGCCCAAATCTGACAGACCAGCGCAACATGTACTGTAAATCCATCAGGCCTCATTGCCTTGAGAAACAAAAATGTTCCAAATTAAATAATGACAAAATTAGATACGATGGACAAGATGGAACAGTATGTCTCTGAGCAGCCAGTGATAAGGGTATGCATTTTTTTGCCAGAAGTAAACTATTTATAACTTCCTTGGAAAATAGACGAGGGGAGAAAAAACAGCTCTCAGCTGCTCCCACACAAGGCTGCCCTCTACTGGACCCTCTGAGAATATATTGTCTAAATATTCTCTTAAGGTTTTTCAGCAAAACACTGTCTTTATGTGCAGTCTTGATTAGTATTATGGAGCTCTGGGTCATATACAAGGCAATGCTGTTGTCACCTTGTTTTGTATGGTCTTCATTTTATATTGCCACTCATACTTATGCCATGACTGTTTGCACTTTGTTTATCATGATTTTAAAACATGTTTATTGTATCATATCTCCTTCTCTTTATCTCCAACTCTCTCTGCACCTTCATCCTACCTTCTTTGTTCACCTTTCTCTTCCTAAACCACTATTCTCTCTCCCTCTCTTTCATCCCCCCTCTCTCTCTCTCTCTCCCTGCGTCTCTGACTGGCACCTTCCCTCTGTGTTGGTGCCCTACTCTCCAGCTGGCACCCTTGAGCGCTCATCGGTGGTGCCAGTGCGGGGGGCCACCCACAGTGCCCCTACAGGGGCTGCCAGGGTGGCTGCTGCCAGGAGACGCCCGGGCTGGAGCCGGAGTCAGTGCCAGGGCTGCCTCGCGGGCACAGGCCCCTTTCCTGCCACGTCAGTGCTCTGCCAGTCCGCCAATCAGGGTGAATTATTCATGCCACCCGTCTAGTGTGTGTGTGTGTGTGTGTGTGTGTGTGAGAGTGAGTGACTGAGTGAGTGACTGAGTAACTGAGCGAGTGAGTGAGTGTGTATGTGAGTTTGAGACTGGGAGAGGTGCCATGCTTGTGAGGTGTGTGTGTGTGTGTGAGAGAGAGAGTGGTGAGTGAGTGAGTGAGTGAGTTGCCATGCTTGTGAGGTGTTTTGAGCTTGTGTGTGTGTGTGTGTGTATGTGTGTATGTATGTGTGTATGTATGTGTGTGTGTGTGTGTGTGTGTGTGTGTGTGTGTGTATGTGTGTGTGTGTGTGTGTGTGTGTGTGTGTGTGTGTGTGTGTGTGTGTGTGTATGTGTGTGTGTGTGTGTGTGTGTGTGTGTGTGTGTGTATGTGTGTGTGTGTGTGTGTGTGTGTATAGAGCAGTGATTATGCCAAAAAGCTGTAGTAGTAGGGAGTGAATGCCAACTGATAAGATATATTTAATCAAAAACAAAACAATGCAGTTCCTCGGCTCTTACACAGAACCCAAAGGATAGAAACATGTTCCTTAAATGTTCCATAATTAAGAGGAACTAAGAACTGAGAACAGACAACTTTTTTTCTGTGACTAGATTGTATTCCTGGCCTGTAGTCTTTCAGGCATAATTCTAAACTGGCCTTATCTGGTTTCATTCTAAATACTCATGGGTCATTTGGGTCATTTGCTAGCCTCGTGAGACATCCTGATTTCGCGAGCTTCCTTTTTTCACTCACAGATCAGTCTGGCGTCTTTCCGATAAAGAAAATTTGGAGCACACACACACACACACACACACACACACACACACACACACACACACAACACAATCAAGGGCTTCTCACATTCTCACACCTTCAGCTGCTTATTTCACTACATAGGATGTGTGTGTCATATATTTCTAAATTACCATACGTGTGAATGCTTATTAGCATCAGTTTGATAACATGATTAGTATGTTTTTTGTGTGTGTGTGTGTGTGTGTGTGTGTGTGTGTGTGTGTCTGTGTGTGTGTGTGTATGTGATGATTCAGACTGTGTGTGCTCTAGAACCCCCCCTCCATGTTCCTCTTCACACAAACACACAGGCATCAACAGAGCAGTCATTATCACACGCCAGGCAGAATGACATCAGTGGACTCAAAGAAGGAAGAAGAAGAAGAAGAAAAAAAAAAATCAATAAGTTCTTCAATTTGGTTTTACAAGCACTTCAGTGCCCTGGTTAAAAACAGAGAACAGAGTGTCCTTCTCCGGATGGAGAGGATTTGATTAGAGAGTGGTTGAAAGACCGAAACCCAAGCTGAGAGGAGGGCTGCTGTCAGAGCACTGCTCTTGACTGCAGCAAAGCTAAAACAAAGAGAGAGAGAGACAGAGAGAAAGAGAGCGGGGAAAAAGTGATGAACAGAGGGAGGGAGAGAGAGAGAGATAGAGAATGAAAGAAAAGGTGAGAGACACGTAGAAATAAAGAGAGAGCAGAGGGCACGAGAGAAACAGGGATATATATATATATATATATATATACAGAGAGAGAGAGAGAGAGAGAGAGAGAGAGAGAGAGAGAGAGAGAGAGAGAGAGTTGTGTAGCCATGTGGAGGAGACAGGACAGGGCAGAATCAATACATGTTTTAGGGTGGGCTCTGCTGCCCCGGCTTTTACAAGCAGCTGGGGGAGGGAGGGAGGAGCACACTAAACCCAGGGGAACAGTGCTCACTGGGTTTATATAAGGATGGCCTTCATCAGAGAGAGAGAGAGTAAGTGAGTAAGGTAGAGGGAGGAGAGGGGAGAGGAGTGGGGGGTGAATGTGTGTGTGTGTGTGTGTGTGTGTGAGAGAGAGAGAGAGTGAGTGAGTAAGTGAGAGAGAAAGAGAGAGAGAGGGAGAGAAGGGGGGTGAGTGGGGTTGAATGTGTGTGTGTGTGTGTGTGTGTGTGTGTGTGTGTGTGTGAGAGAGAGAGAGAGAGTGAGTGAGTAAGTGAGAGAGAGAAAGAGAGAGAGAGAGAGGGAGAGAAGGGGGGTGAGTGGGGTTGAATGTGTGTGTGTGTGTGTGTGTGTGTGTGTGAGAGAGATAGTGAGTGAGTAAGTGTGTGATAGAGAGAGAGAGAGTGAGAGAAACAGGGTAGAGGAGAGAATGGGAAAGAGAAAAAAGCAGAGTGTGAAAGACAGAGGGAGTGAGGGCAAAAAGCAAAGAGTGAAAGAGCCGGGCAAAGAAAGGGTGTGAGGAGATAAGGGTCTTTTTTAGCCCTGTCAGTGTGCTTTCATTCCTGATAATATGTCTGTCTGTGTGTGTGTCACAAAGACAAGCGTTTCAGCACCTTGGAGAGCTACTGAAAATAGGTATACAATATACCCACGTGCAACTCTTGCGAATGTGTACACACACAAAAATATACACACACACACAAATAAACATGCACACACAATCATACACACACAGACGTGCACACAAACTTCAGTCTCTGTCTCTATCACTTACAAACACACACACAGACACACAGACACACACACACACACACACACACACACACACACAGACAAACACACACACACACACACACACACAAACAGACACACATATACACACACACAGCACTACACACAATATACTACGGTCACAGAGAAGGAGGAACCGAAACACCTGGGGAGATCGTGTGCATCACTTAGTGGTGTAGATACACCTGGGGAGATGGTGTGCATCACTTAGTGGTGTAGATACACCTGGGGAGATGGTGTGCATCACTTTGGGGAGATGGTGGTTTAGAAACACCTGGGGAGATGGTGGCGTAGAAACACCTGGGGAGATGGTGGCGTAGATACACCTGGGGAGATGGTGTGCATCACTTTGGGGAGATGGTGGTTTAGAAACACCTGGGGAGATGGTGGTTTAGAAACACCTGGGGAGATGGTGGTTTAGATACACCTGGGGAGATGGTGTGGATCACCTAGTGGTGTAGAAACACCTGGGGAGATGGTGTGGATCACCTAGTGGTGTAGAAACACCTGGGGAGATGTATGCATCACCTAGTGGCAACATACACAACACAAAACAACATAGTGCATCTGTGATTAGTGTGGACTGTACCCATGGCCGGATTATCATGACCATGGGCCCTGGACGCAAAATCGGAATGTCCCCTCCTCCCTCCCCGCATGCACGCCCGCACACAGTTGCCTGATGATATGCACAGTGCGTTCGGCCATACACCTGCAGGCGCGCACTCACTAACCCCAAAGCTAACTTGTAGGTTACAGCAGCTGTGAGAACCACCATTGGGCTTCTAAGAAAGACTCTGTTGTAATTTCCAGATGATACAAACACAGGGTCGCCTGCAGGAATGAATGCTAGTATGCACACCCATCTACACTACAATCACAATTTTGGACAGCTTTAAGCTGAAGACAGGCAAGCTGCACGGTCTGGCTCATCCAAACCACACACTGCGTGAAACAAACACTATCATGGAATTTGGACATCACAATAAATGAGGATACCCATAAATAATCTGCACTGATAAGAGGTTTAATTGACAGAAATTACTTTTGTATGTGTAGGCTATCATCTAGAAACTACAACAGAGCCTTTCTTAGCATCTCATCGGTGGTTCTCAAAGCTGCTGGAACCTACTGGTTGTGCTTTGGGGTAGTGAGTCTGTCTGGCGACGCGGGTGGCACCCTCACCTCCTGTCTTACCTGCTGATCTAGTAACAGGAGACAGATAACTTCACCTTTAGTTTCGTCTGTAGTCAAAACGTGTGTACAGTAATATTCTTAGCATGTAAGCCTTGTCTGCATTAGATTGCAATCTGTACCAGGGATTAACAAACACGAATGCCCTTGCTGTGCGTAAAGCCACAAAATTATGCTTGTGCTTACTGCGCTACACTCAAAACTTAATTTAGTCTCAAACGTTTTGACAGAAGTAGATTTCATGTTTGTGGGTTGATGAAGTGTGGACTAACTGCTCAATTGCGTCCGAGAAAACGCTAACCACGTTAGCTAAAATGACATCTCGACATGACTATAGCGTAAATTACTGACAATTTACAGGCCTCCAAAACATTCAGCTAAAGTTTTTCTTGAAGAGCTAGGTGAACTGCTATCAGTTGTTTGCATAGAGTTTGACTGTTTTATTATATCAGGGGATCTAAACCTGCATGTGGATAATCCTGAAAACAATGATGCCAAGGAATTCATTGCACTAATCGATACATTCTCCCTAACACAGCATGTACAGGGGCCAACACACTCTCTCGGCATACCCTCGACCTTGTTATTACAAAGGGTCTCGATGTCTCTACAGCTGTTAAAAACCTGGCCTTATCTGATCATTTCTGCGTGTTCTTTGATGTGTCTATGTCCCCACACACTCAAAACACAGCTATGATGGTAAAAAGGAGAATCATAAATGATCAGACAAGTGCTCTCTTTGAGCAAGCACTTTCACTAAAGTCAAGTCAACTGTCAGACTCTGAAGACTTATTTGATCACTTTAATCCAAAAATAGCAAACATTATGGATGACATTGCTCCATTACAATTCAAGAAAGTTAAGGACAAACAGAAAGCACCATGGAGGCAAAATCCAGCAGTTAAACTTCTAAAAAGAGAGTGTAGGAAGACTGAAAGAAAATGGCGTAAATACAAACTTCAGATCCACTATGAAATCCGCACATATAACTCTGAAATATGCAAAGCAAGACAGTCTTTCTTTTCTAACATTATCAATAGAAGTTCAAATAACACTCGTATTCTATTTTCAACTGTTGATAAGTTAACAAATCCCCCCTCACAATTAACGCCTGAACTTCTCTCAACTAATAAATGCAATGAGTTTTCATCTTTTTTTAAAGATAAAATTGACAAAATCAGACTCAACATATCTGCTCAATTACAAATTCAACAACCTGAACTTCCAGCAACAAACAGAGGGAAACTAAACTTGATGTCAGAGTTCAGCTTGATGAACTCTGAAACACTTGAAAAAAGCGGTGCAGAATCTCAGCTCTTCCACATGTGTCTTAGACACTCTGCCTACCAATTTAAGTCAAAACTGTTTTTCACCTCATAGCGGATGTCCTTCAAATTGTAAATGTATCACTGCTGTCTGGCACTTTTCCTAAGTCACTGAAAACAGCTGTTGTAAAGCCACTTCTCAAGAAAAATAACCTGGAGGCCTCCATGCTAAACAATTACAGGCCCATATCCAATCTACCTTTTATTGGCACAATTAAATTGAAAAAGTAGTCTTTAATCAATTAACCACCTTCCTAACATCAAATGGGTATTTTGATTACTTTCAGTCTGGTTTTCGGGCAACTCACAGCACTGAAACAGCTCTCATTAAAGTTTCCAATGACATACGCCTCAACACAGATTCAGATAAAACATCAGTCCTAGTGCTACTGGACCTTAGTGCAGCATTTGACACTGTTGATCACAATATTTTACTAAACAGACTAGAACACTGGGTTGGATTTACAGGCATAGTTATCAGCTGGCTAAAATCATATCTACAAGAAAGGAGCTTCTTTGTTGCCATCGGAAACTGTACCTCAACACCACTGTCCTTGACATGTGGTGTTCCCCAGGGGTCGATCTTGGGGCCACTATTATTCAACCTCTATATGCTCCCACTTGGACAAATCATTCAAAATAATTTGATTTCATATCATAGCTATGCAGATGACACACAAATTTACTTAGCTCTATCACCAAACGACTATGGTCCTCTTGAATCTATGTGTCAGTGTAGTTTAGACTAGACTTGTAGTTTAGACTGTGTAGTTTAGACTTGCTAATGATATGTGCATTGTGGTTATAGTATTCGCTGTTCTGTGAGCAAGCAAATAATATGGAATTTAACAAACAGTGTCATCTATCTATACGTTGGGTTTCTCCGCTCTACTGTCGCCACTCCCCCTCACAAAGCACAGAGCAGGACAGAGAGGGTAAACAAAGTTTTGGCAGCACTGAATCAGGGCACAGCACGGGTCAAGATGCAAGATGTTTGGATGATAATCACGTCTGACGTTGTCAACAATAAAGATTCCCTGTATGCAGTTTGCTTGTATAAAATGATTCTGTGAATTTTGCAACAACACGCCAACAAACACGGGTATGCAGTTGCTATTCAAAATGACGTAAAAATGATGTGCAATAACATTACACTTCTAATAGCCCAGGCTACTTTGGACTTGAGACTTTGAATAAACAAACAACAATTCCGACCGCAAGGTCCCAAATTGAAATGAGTGATAGGCTAATGGTCCCGAATTTAACAACCGTTTCAGAATGCCACACAGCTAGACAATAAGTGGCAGACAGAGCGACATGTCACTTATGCTACCAAGGACTGTTTTTGAGTCACATCGTTGCAAATCTCATATGATGATGCATCTTTTAACAAATTGTTTGTCTTCCATATCATTAAGTTATTCAGTAGGCTAAACATACTGTATAGCCTTACATCAAAGCTTTAGGCTTATGTAATTTCTATCAGCTACAGACAACGAGTGGTACAGAGTGTGATGTCACTTATAGGCTAGAGATTGCTGAGTCACATTGTTGCAAATTTCATACGATGATGCATCATTCCACAAAATGATTTGTCTTCTCTATCAGGAAGTTATTCAATAAGCTTAACAATAAACATATAGCCTTAAAGGATATTTCTGGTATTTAGCACTTTGAGTCCCTTTTCTGTTTTGTTTTGGATGAACTAGAGTGGTGGACACTGAAATTTTGACGATGGGTCCTGTCTTGACTTTCTGACTCGTTTAGAATTGCCTTGCTGACTGGCTGGCTATGGGCATGCACAAACATGTCCTTAAAAAACAACCCTTAACGTTCGTTTTCAAAACTGTGCAACTCACTCTAATTCATCCAAAACAAACCAGAAAAGGGACTCAAAGTGCTAAATACTGGAATTATCCTTGAACTCAAAACAGCTGTTGGGCTAATGTCATTTTGATCTGTAAAAAAGGTTGCGTGCAGCCAAGGCATTCTGCTTACTGCACATTAATTATAGGCTAATACATTATAATATAATATTCAGTATTCATTATGGAATTCTTAGCTGGAATGATTTTTTTCCCTATCATCCTATTTTTAAAGCAGGAATACCTGCAGGCATGTAATTGGGCTTTGGGTTTTTTAAATCATGAAAATAAAAGACGCTCACGAATACAACTGGGACACACGATGAAGAACAATGTACAACAGTATACGACATAGCAATAAATATCTGCTCTCTCTCATTCCCATCCTTCTCTCTCTCCCCCTCTCTACCTCTACCCCCCCTCTCTCTCTCTGTTTCTCTCTCTGTTGCCACACACGGTCCTGCTGGGCAGTGGTGAGACAGCTGTAGGTCTTGTCCCACATTCTGTCCCCTCGGTAAGCCTCTGCTGATCCCCGGAAGCTTGAGCTGGATTCCACCCTGGCGGCAGGGGCCCGACTGGCCGCCTCACGCCGACCAGGAACGCCGTGGAGCGGAGCCACATCATGCACCACACACTGGACCGGACAGCACAGCACGGTGGGCATTAAGAGCGTCCAGCACGCCCGCCCACCCGCCCACCCACACACACGGCCGGCCGTGCCAATGCCGCCGCCGCCACAAGCGCCCGAGGATAGCGAGACAGACTGAGTCTGTGCGGAGAGGATTACTCCCGACGCCGCACACTCCGCCCAGAAAAGGCAATATCCTGTGCGTGTGACAACGGGGAGTGACAACAGGGAGTGAAAACGGTGAGGGCGCGTCCCTGGTCGAGCAGGTCCCCGATGCCAAAAAGCGTGGCTATGAAACAAACAGGCTCGTTTGTGCTGGGTAACATGCTACGACAGAACACGACGAGAAAGCACATACGAGGAGAGCAAAGATCACTGTGCACTTGTAGACTCCACTGCTAATAGAACATGCATTCTTTATTTGATAATATTTTAGCAAGGGTCTCTCAAATCTGAAGACAAAACACTAAAATAGGCATTAGGTTAGTTTGGAATGCTATTCTGCAAGAAATGGACATTTGTTCATATATGAGAAATATAAACTTTAATATGCTACAGTTCATAGTCATGGCCTCTCTACTGACCGACTGACAGTAATCTGCTAACCTTGTACAGTGCTGTAGCTCAGTTGTCAACAGTGACTGTCCTAAACCATGTCTGGCAGACTGAAGAAGCCACCCACCCAGTACAGAGAGCATCTGTCTTCTCAGACAGGCATGTGTCAGCGTCCAAAAGCTCTGGGGCAGATCATCACACAGATCAGTCCTGTTGTACAAGCATGGATCCGTAAATACATCAGGACAGGACATTAACACAGCATTCCATTAAGTCTCATACGTTCTGTGAGCATTCCATTGCATTCCACTAAGTTTCTATTCATACGTTCTATGAGCATTTGTATACCAAATCCCCTCCAGGCACTTATAAAATCATAATATACAAGACGCATTCCATCTTGTGCCACTATCTAAAAGAGATCTACGGGTGAAGAATGTCTTTGCAACAGACACCATACCTGCACCACTTCATAGTGTGTGTCCTTTAGTGTCTTGTACTATCAAGTAACAATTAATTGATATGTACTATATGAATTTAAATGAATGAGTTTATACTCTTATGGGATGTATTTGGGAACAGGATTAAGGTTGAGGTTAATAGCATGTAGTGTACATAAGAAGTGCCCTGCATCATTCTTTACTTATGTATGTCATTATAAGGACACTTAATAAGTGGGACCAAAATACCCTTTCATGAGGCTGTTTCCTCTAACAGAAGTTGGGGCTATGTGATGTTATTTTCCCTTTTTATCTCTTACCGTTTCATTTGTCATTCTGTTAAATAGTGCAGAGCTTTGAGGTTGATTACATTGAATCTGTGTCCCAGGAGTGTTAAATGCCAAGTCTTAATGACGCGACGCTAAGCCTCTTGCATTATGCACCTTTGTTTGATGACATTTCAGCACTGTTTTATTTGCCCTTTACTCCATAGAGCTGCTAAGACAACCTCTGATAAAAAAATCTTCAGAAAATAAAAAAAAGTATGGCAGCATAAATATATAAATATTTCACCAGAGATGAGTTGCACAAATAAATAGCTCCTGCTTCGTTTTGACAGTCAAATCAAGCAAATGTCAGGTTTTTCACCACCCTCTCCTGAGGTTAGATAATAGCTCTTATCAAATCGTACTCCATCGCCGACATCTCTGTCCCACAAGGTGAAAAGCCAGTGACAGGCTGTGATTAGTGAGAAGAGAGGTCAATTAGAGGAGAGTAATTAACCTGCACGCAAGGTACATAGACAGCAGGAGCGCGCGAGAGAGAGAGAGATAAAGAGAGAAAGAGAGAAAGTGAAAGAGAGAGATGGAAAGAGAGAGGCAGAGGGGTTAGAATGAGAAAGATGAGGCGAGATCAAATTAGTGAGAGAATGAGAGAGCAAGAGAGAGAGTTTTTATAAGCGATAGGATGGGAAGAAGGCAGAAAGGAAAGAAAGGATGAGAAAAAGAAAAGAGAGAAGCTGAATGAGACACTGTGGTGGTGAGTCACACAGTCAGGCCATCCTTAAAAATATTTTCGTTTGCCGTAACCCGACCGACCCTGTCAATTTAGAACCGACCCAAATATTTATTTTTTTCCCCTTTTAGTCCGACCGACTTGCCGGTTGTAAAACTTGCGTTAATACCGACCGATTGTTTTTTTTTTTTTTTCTAAACAACCAATACAAATGCAATAAAATAATATTTCTTTTAGTAGGCCCAAGTATTGTGAATATAAATTGCCTACATGCAAACGTGGCTCACTTAAAAAAAAACCTGTGGCGTCATCTCTACACCATTGGTTTTACGCATGTCACACTATGGCCTACGCTTCGTTTCATTCACACAAACTGATAACGCTTTTACTTGGCACGAAGTTCTGGAAGAACTGTGGCCAGATCTTTTCTCATCCCTCCTCCCCCTAGTCTAACGGTGACCGTGTCGGAGTATTGAAATTGGTTGTGGTCTATTCAGCATTTCTCAAAATATGGGTCCGCAACATGGAGACTGCTGGTCCGCGGAGTCGTGGAGTGAAATTAGGCCCGGTGCTTCATCTGATAATTTGCTGCGCAGTTGATCAAGAAACCGCGGATCGACGAAAAAAAGAAAACAAACGTTTCTGCTATCGATGTCATTAAACATGGAGCCCTACAATTAAGTGGTGGTATGAGCATTCATTCAATGCGCGTCTGCGCGAGAGAAACTGAAACTAATCGATAACGTTGGTATCAAAGCTCCGCTTCAACCTGTTGGAAGGCTATTTATTTATTTAACGAAACTTAATAGAACGACGTTGTTTTTTTGGAACTTCCTTAGAAACAGAGCAGAGACTGTATAATACACTGTATAGCATTGAGTATTGCATAGTCAAATTTCAATATAACGTGGCCAAGAGCTATTGTAGCCTTCTTTCTGGGTACATGTAGATGAGCCCTATGACCCAAAAGTCTGCCATGACCGGGCCTCAGGTCAAAGAAGTTTGAGAAAGGCTGGTCTATATAACCTGCATCAGAATGAGGTTTGCAATGGTGCGCCTGAAGGCACGGGTTGAAGACCCAGTCAGTTACGTCACGATATGCACATTTGTGTAAATTCATTCCTACGTAATCACCATGACCAAAATTGTACTTTTTTTTACTTTAAATAAAAAAAAAAAAAAATATTGACCTACCTACCGACCCATTTTAATTTTTTTTGGCTGTTACTGCAAACAAAAATATTTTTAAGGATGGCCTCATTTTACGCGAGCTCGATCGACTGTCAAACCATCTGTCATGTAATTATTCATATTTCTAACATCAAGACCCGAAAGGTTACGAGTGGCTATTAAGGAAAATCATATATTATTTGGAATGCAGATGAAAGGACAGCAGCGGTCAGACAGAACAAATTGAGACGCGGAATAAGACACGCTCAAATGAGTCTCTCACCTCTGGCTCTCAGGAGATGGAAATGCTAGGCCAGATAAATACAAACTCCAGCTTTCAAGTCAAATGATATGCTGGCGAGCCACCGCCGGATCCGCACCGCATCGGGGCCAGATCTGCTGCAGAACCCAGACACTGTCTTGGAAGATATATGTGTTTCTGTTCTGATTGCCCTGGTATCACTTTTTTCAATTGCTTGTGGGATCAGTGTAGACATGCAGGATGGATGGAGGGATACAGGGATAGGTTCACTGACAGCATCTTTTCAAAGCACCGCTTTCATCTGGTACACAAAATGAGGCTCCTCCATTATATTCAAAGCTATTACTTCAGGGGTCTAAGGGGTTATTACATGTTGGGGGGGCTTCCATTCAATCTTCAACCAGAACATCAGTAAGCTAATTTGGGCTTGAGTCCTATATGTTGTGACATCTGTGAGCCTGGGCTGCTGTTGTTCTGAGTGAGGTTGCCTGTTATGTTCTATCATCTCGCTGCTGGTAAACCACTCGGTGTGCTTTTTGTCAGCAGCACGGTAAATTGAAAACTCACTCCAAAAACTGACATCAGTGGGCAGAGCAGTGCAGCTGTGCACTTTGCAACAAGTTCTTTGGCTTCATGCCTTGCTGCGCCTCTATCTTCCAACCGAGCTACAAAAAAAAAAAAAAAAAAAAAATCTCAATCCACAAGTGTGATGCATTCTTCTCACCCCCTAATTCCAACCTCCTAATTCATATGCAAATAAGTACATAACGGGCCTGGCGACATAATACATAATTTCTGCCTACAGAAAAAAAAATAAATCCAACCGCAAAACCAAATTACATAATTACATCTGGCAACGGTTTGGGAACATGCTCAAAATAACTGATGGAGGGAGAGAAAACATTAAAGAGAGAGAGAGAGAGAGAGAGAGAGAGAGAGAGAGGGGAGAGAGAGAGAGAGAGAGAGAGAGAGAGGGAGAGAGGGAGGGGAGAGAGAGAGAGAGAGAGAGAGAGAGAGGAGAGAGAGAGAGAGAGAGAGAGAGAGAGAGAGAGGGAGAGAGAGAGAGAGAGGGGGAAAGAGAGAGAGTAAGAGAGCTAAAGAAGAGAGAGAGAGAGAGAGAGGGGGAGAGAGCTGTGTAATATGCAAAAGGTATTTGCAAGCTTTTCCCAGAAACTATGTGTCAAATGAAGGGTAGAGCTTGGTGGTTTTGTAAGCCGGACCATGACGTTGCGCAAGCCAAGGAGGACCTGTTGGAGGCCCACTGACTGATAACAATGTGCGGTGTTGCAGTCTCCACCTGTTCACGTGGGGGAAAAAAAAGACAGAGGCTTACTTGTTTTAAGCTCAAACATTATGAAACACAAACCTGAAGTCCTGATTTACACAATGTAGCCTACATGACCCCCGCACAGCCACATATTAGCAAACATGAAAATGATATTCTAAATATAGCAAGCTTATAAGGATAAGGAGATGAACACAAACCTATTATTTTACAGTTTATTTTACCTATTACTCATGCTGTATCTACCCTTACTGTACTGTGCATCCTCTATCATAGATTGAGCAATAACACACTGCTAAAAATCCTAATCTTACCAAGTATTTTTTGTCTCTTTTTAAGTACGGTGGTAAAAAATATGGTACCGGTAAGTGTAATATTTTTTACTTGAACAGAGATATTTTTGACTTGAAAAATAGTTAGATCTGGATTTTTGCAGTGCAAATGAGTTATTATATTTGGCTTGGATTGATGAAAAACACATTTTTGCACATCTGACAAGTTGATGTTATTGTGAGTATCCTGTATAGTGGGAAGGTACCCAATGCTCCACAGCATTGATGTGATGTTGTTTACTACACTTTAACTGCAGGGCAGTACCTCACTGCTGCCATAGGAACAACTAAACACAACAGTCATGTTTACAATCCACTGGACAGGAGAAGTGGTAGAGTGAGTCATTTTAATTTGACACCACTTGTGGGCAATGGTTGGAGAGGTGATCTACTTGCTCGAAAGAGGTTACTGAAAGAGAGTTTGGGATGAAAACACATGAATTAGCAAAAACCCCCCATCTCCACCCTGGGCCCAGATTTCTATGAAATGCCACAGAGCCCAGAGCAAGCTATCTTACTTTTTTTTGGGAGGGGGTGACGTATGGCATGCTATTTTCTGTCATAAATATACAGCATCAGAATAACTCAACTCTGTCCTCTTTAACTGAGGAGGTGGGAGTGTGTAATTTTCACCTTTAAAAAGAGCTGGGTGAGTAAGATGGTGTGTGTGTGTGTGTGTGTGTGTATGTGAGAGAGAGCTATTTCCAGCCCTCCATACAAAGCAGTCTGGCATCACTGGGCCCTTCTGCACATCAATAACCTCAACAGAGCATTGAAGCCAGGGGTGGGATGAGAGAATGCTCACACCCCTAATGGCGTGTAGGGATCACAGCTACACACAGAATTAGAGCTCCTTGAATCAAAGAATCACAGTATATGAGCAACACAATGAGTGTAGTCTCTAGTACTATACACTACAGTGCTATAGCTGTGCAGCCTTTTTTATTTGGCCAGTTAAATGACAAGGAATAAGTGCAACAAGTGCATTAAAAATAAAGTGCTTTTCAAAAAAATAAGCAAGTTAGTAAATTGACAACATGAGCCTTGAATAAAACAGCATACAATATGACTGCTAGTCTCCAATGTATGGATGAAGCTTGATGAATGAATGAATGAATGAATGAATTAAGTAATTAATTAATAAATTGATTAATTAGTAGGCTAGACAACTATGTAACAACACTGAACATATAACAAAACACACTGGCTGTGAATGAGAGGGGAAAAAAACTATAAAAGTCCTGTCCGGTATGACTTTATGGCTTGTTTTTCAGACTTGAGGACTCTTGACTTGCAGTCTTGCACACAGTGCAGATGAAACTCCCATATTCCTGACTGCAAAACACACACTGGTTGTGAATGAGAGAAAAAAACTATAAAATTCCTGTCCTGATGAGTAACGGTATGACTTTATGGCTTGTTTTTCAGACGTGACTGCTGAGCACTTGAGAAGAAAACTTTCCTCAGAGCCTCTCCTCGGCAGCCCTCCCTGTTGTTTATCTCAGCGTTGTCTGCCCAGCACGCTAAAGGTTACCGAACAGAGTCTTCCGGAAGCATAATCAGAACAACAACAGCTCCAGGAATTGACAGGATTTAGGAAAACGTGACTTTCCACCCCTTTACTCGATTGCGGAGTTAATCTGGGAGGCAGCCGGAGCCCTGAGTTTCCATCACTGCCCCTTCTGATTACAATAAATCACCTACTCTCGCCTCTCATACCTCACAGCACTCTCCCTTCCAAGAAACACTGCTTCATTTGTGCTCCTGGACAGAGAGTGACCCAAAAAGACCCCCGGTACAAGTTCGTTCTGCCGCACTTCTACTCATGTCAGCTGACAAATGGTTGTGGAAGGTTCCAGAACTTACTTAGCCGAGCCTGAGGCAGCAAATATGTAGAGCTCCCTCGGCGCTGTTAGACCCCGCGGCCAAACTTAAGATATGCCCATTTTCCACCACGAACCTGACACTATTCTAAACAGGTAAGAGTATCTGAGATGCCACAACATGTGCATAATTCCCAGACTGTTTTCCTCCATGCCGGCTTAAGTTCTTGGCTAGAGGCAGACAATGTGGCATCCGTAGCCTTTTAGCACCACAGGTTATTGCACAGCCATGGTGTTTACTGGCAGTACAAATAAGCAAAACTGAGATGATGACCAAGTGCACTGCCCCTCAGGATCTGCAGTCAAATGAGATGCGAGGTCTTTAAAAGCCTCTCACAGGTGTTTCTGCTGTGCGCTGCCGTCATATACCGTCATATACCGTCAACTCAAGTGAACGTGAGGCTACCTTGTCTATTCCTCAAAAGTCTTCTGTTCTATTAAAACAAAACAGCATGGTGCTGTGGGACGGAGCCAATCCAGATAGTTAGAAAGAGAGAGAGAGAGAGAGAGAGAGAAAAAAAGAGAGAGAGAGAAAGAGAGAGAAAAAACAAAGGAGAAAAGATAGTGAACAGGTTTGTGGGTATTATTGTACCTTGGCTCTATTAAGGCAAAGACACGAAAATCTCTCAGGCATGTACACTGATACTTTTTCCAGCTGAGGGATTGTGTTTGCATCACCGGACGCTGCCAAACAAAAGACACCCGGCCGCACACGTCCAGCGGTTCAATAAAAAGACGGCCAGGAATGTTAATGCCCTTCGAGAGGCCTTTGGCTCCGGCTCACGCACCCCGTAAAAGTCGTTTTAGACTCGGCAAACTGTCCCGCCGTCCTCTTAACACCGGGTCACATTACCGAGATGCAGTTTCATCTTGGCTACTCTATCCAACCTTGAGGAGGGACTGTAAGGAAGGGGGCAAGTGGGGCCCGTACACACACATAGTACGCTAACATTTTCAACCCACAGGGGAAACTATCCATGCAGTACAAAGGCCATACTTCTAAGTTGCCACATTAAACCAATATGACCATATAAAGTAGAGCACGAGAGAAAGAGAGAGAGAGAGGGGGGAGAAAGATGAGAGATTGTTACATAACCTCCCATGAAAACCACACTCCCTTCAAATTTACTTCCTTCACCACTGTCAGGAAACTTTTCAATGTTCTCTGAGGGAAGTGTATAACTGAAGTGGAGAGCTCCTGTACCTCACCTTTCACACAATGTTTTTTTCAATTCCATTTCCTCTTTGGTTTTTCCTCATCTCCTCATCTTTCATCTTTCTCTCTCTCTCTCCTCTCTCTCTCATTCTTCTTCCCACATTCCATTAATAGCCTATGTTAAGCTCCCATAATAGAAAACTTTCCATTGGTTTGCATTTGTAGATCTTCTCCCTTACAGGAAAGAATAACAATGTGAGTTAAAAGGGGAAAAAAGGCCAATTGGGCTCTCACCTCTCAGCCAGACACTCAAGCAACCTAGACCACAGAACCAGACACAGACACAGACGCTGTGAACCACCTCTGCCCAAAGAAATTGTTAGGCCTCCACTTCCTTTGAATGGAGCTATCGCATTCATGCTAATCATGCTATCACTAATTGTGCTGCCACTAATCATGCTATCACTAATCGTGCTACCGCTAATCATGCTAACACCTCCTGTAAACAGTATAGCTCTGGGCGATGGTGCGGTGCTGACGAAAAGGTCAAATGTCCATCATCCTGGGGACCAGAGGGCTCAACAGCAGTGACTGTGGACATGCGATAGCCTGTACACCTTCTCAGCTGACACTAGGAGAACAGTTCCTCCAACAGGCAATGATTAACACTGAGAACAAGAGGAGACGGAGGAAAACTGTGTGTATTACTGATTAATGACATGTGCATAATACCTTGACCTTTTCATCTTCCTTTTGAGCGGACCAGCTTAATACTAGCTTGTAAGACCATAACACACTGTACTGCCAGGAACAAGTTGAGACCCGATCTGGCAAAATGAGTCAGAAGTCGCATATTCTATCAATGTAAGAGCATAACATACTATAATGCCAGGAAGAATTTTATGATGAAAAGTGCAACCAATTTATAATGTTTAACACTGCAGTTTTTACCAAAGTAAGAATTTTTGACTAGACTGATGTCATGCGAAATCAGTTCACACCCATCTGAAGATAACTAATACGCAAAATTCCACCAGCAATCAAACACTTGCTGACCTAAATCCTACTGTAGCTTAATGCTTTTTCATTAATAATGATCTATGTAGGTGTTTCCAAATGACCAATGAATATACAGTGTATCAGGACAGAAAATTGAGTGCAGAATATATCAATCAGGTGGCTCGTATCTGTGCTGTTATCCACTGGGTTTCATGCCATTAAAGTTTAGCAGTGGCATCTCCAAGGGGATCGTCCACTGCTGGAAAACGGACCACCACCACCACCATCTCCAACACCACCACCACCTCCAACAACATATACAATAACATAACAACAACATCAACAACTATAAATCCAGTCTCATATAAATGGCATCTAAGATACAACATTGGTTTTAACCCTTAAAGGAGTACCGTCACACCGGTGTGACGGGAATGTTGGGAAATGAACGTTCTAAAGAATATCTGGGTTCATTGAATTCAACATAGAATTTTAGAACCTTCAATTGTTGCGGAACTTAGAACGTTCAAAAACCTACACATTTAAAGGTTAAATGGGTTTTCGGTGACTGTGCCAGAACCTGTGGGACCCTGACCCATATCGGCCGAGCTCCAGTCTGGGTGATTTTCCACCCTCCTCTTCCTCCTCCTCCTCCTCCTGAGTCGCCATCTATTCTTAGGGGTCTGGTGACATGGTGGCTCTATAAATAGATCCGATTCATCACTTCCAGCTTCTCATGAAGGTAATCTTATCACAGCTTATTAAATTGATTTGGGGTGCCTCAGCGGAGCGTCAGGCGGGGGTCTCGCTTCTTTCGGAGGTGCCAACCCCTATCAAACACTCTGACAAGCCTGCAAATCAAGGCTGCCAGGGTGGACATCCAAGCTCTGATGACCCCTTCCACAGCCCCCCAGCTCTCCAGTGGGTTCACCTCTCTGATCAATTCTAAATTGTTTAGGAGAAACACACACAAACAAACACACACATGCATAGACTCTCTTTTTTTTCTCTCTCTCTCTCTCTCTCTCTCCCACTCTCTCTCTTTCTCTCTCTCACACACACACACACACACACACACACACACACACACACACACACACACACACACACACACACATATAAAGGTGTAATCCATGTCCTTTCTGAAGAAACAATATGTAATGCTCCCATGAGCACACACACACACACACACACACACACACACACACACACACACACACACACACACACACACACACTGTACACACACACAAACAAGGTTGATCCTCTAGGACAACAAGACTGTTTTCCTTCCAGCCCATCATTAGATTAATAAATACAGTGAACATTTAGGTGTTCCCCAGATGTTTAGCAAATCCAATCAGCGGTTCCTGAATTCCTCCCTGCTTCTCATTGCATAAGCTTTGTCCCTGATTGCTTTTCACTGATAGGATTTTCAAGATGGATGATGAAACATGCCACCCCACGCAGTAGGTAGGCAATCACTACACTTGAGCACCAACAGAGCACCGCCCCCTTTTACAGTGACCTTTATTGGCCCTCACCACTGTCAATCAGCTCTTCCTGCTGCTTCCGAAAGTCCAGACCATGGTGCTATTTTTTGGCTGGACTAGGACTTCATCAAAGATCCTACCTCCTCATTGGTTGATAGCATTTGCATTTCCAAAGAGCTGGGGGTAAATGAGAGGCACAAGGCATAGAGAGGGGGGGGGGGGGGGGCACAAGCTCCTTTTCCTCCCAACCCCTTCAGCGCAGACGATCCTCAATCAAGCCACCCTATGGAGAAGAAGCCTCTTTCCATCTACACTTTCGTCTCTCTCCCTCGCTCACCAATTAAGATGCATTACGGCGGCCAATCAGCAAGCAGCCCACAAGCGTGCTCCGTCGAGACGTCAACATAGCTTGCTATCTGATGAAAAGCCATAAAACTTCTCCATGGCTCAGAAAAAATCAAGCTCCTGACAATTAGCATACGTTACACTCTGGATGTGCAGAAGAGGGGCCTTCGCTCGTTTCCAAACAAGCACGTATCGGATGTGATTGATAGCGCAGGTCGGACACTAGGCACAAGGAGGACATTACTCTTGCCTTGTGTGTTTGGAATAAATGTCATTCGTTATTTGGGGTTCTTTCGTTTCACTCGCGTCCAGGTAATTGGTTCCATGACTTGGAGCCAGACAAGTGGACCCTGGCATACTCAGCCAATGCCGTAATAGGTTAGCTCAAAACAAAACGCTTGCGAGAGAGGACTGGCTGCTCGACTTTGCCCTTAACCGGACGGCCACGGTCGGCGGTTCTGGAGCACCGAGTCTGAGCTTGTGGCTGATGGACGTTGGGTTTAGTCGTTAAAGAGGATGACTCTGGGCTCTCAATCTGAAGGAATCTACAGAAGGCAGACAGGGGCTGATTCTGAGATGCTGGAAATTGAGTATTGACAGACGCATCAGCAGGTGCCTGACTAGACTGCCTAATAGGACGCAGGAGCCTTTATTAGAGATGGTGTGTGTGTGTGTGGGGGGGCAGTTCTCTCCCTTCAACAACCCCCACACACACACACACACACACACACACACACATTCCATTCTCCATATAAGCGATGCCCTTAGGCCAAGGTTAACAGTCCATCTAAGAGGCCATCAGCTTCACTGGCCTCCCCCAAACCTCTATAAAATTCTCACATCCTGATCGACCCAACGGCTCTGACCACAGCAGTAAAGTGCAGGCTCTTTCGCTCTCAATATCTGTATCTATGTGTGAGAGACAGACACTGTGTGTGTGTGTGTATGTATGTGTGTATGTGTGTATGTGTGTGTGTGTGTGTGTCACTTCCTGTGATGTAGCGGTAGCTGCAGTAGCGGTCAGCGGGGCAGAGAGACCTGGTAGAAGGTCTGCTAATCACATGACTGGACTCCAGTCCTCACATCACAAGGGCAGAGAGGAGACAGACAGACAGACAGACACACACACACACACACACACACACACACACACACAAATAATGTTCTCTCTCTTTTACAGAAACAGAATATTCTCTATTTCACTCTCTGTTACACACATACACAGAAACAGAATATTCTCTCCCTCTCCGTCTCTCTTACACACACACACACACACACACACACACACACACACACACACACACACACACACACACACACACACACACACACACACACACACACACACAACTCTACTGAACAACACGTGATTGCCCCTGTCCATAAGAGAGGGCATCTCCACGCAGGCCTTGGGGCCTTGAGTGCATGAGGCTGACTGTGACTGGAGCGGCTTCCACATAAACACACGGCACTGTGCTCTGACCTACACACACCCGACACACACACACCCGACACAAGAACAGATGGGGACATGAGCACCCCTCCTACGGTCAGCCTCACCTCCCTCCCTCCCACAAACGCACTGTAAACGCTCTGACAACACTGACAATACTTCACTGGTAGTGGCCTTTATTGTTTCGAAAAGGTCAAAACTTTATATAAAACACCTCTACCATAACTAGCCAATGAGTAGTGTTATTTTCAGTGACACAACACAGCAACAAATTCACACTAAAAAATCTGATTTGACCCCCCTGGCAAGTCAAGAATGAACGGAACCAGAGCTCTGTGCCCGCAGAATGCATCTATCTTAATTCCTCTGGAAACTAGACATTAATTTTCTCGTATTTGAAACGTGGTTTACGAATGCCCAGAGCCGTTGATTGGGCACTACGAATGTCTATCAAATGCGCCTGTACGTAGCTCATAACGGCTTCGGTGTGTCCTCATCGTCTTGCTGCCCTCCCTCCGTTCTGTGATTGGTTCCTTCGTTGAGGTGAAAACGAAGTCCATAGAATCCAGGCTGCCTAGCAGCGTGAATACAATCGCGCGCGTAAGGCAGCATGGGAAAACCCAGGCTAACAGAAAACATTGAGGTGTAAAAAAAAAAAAACATTTACTTCCCAAACGTCAACAGGAGCGCGGTCCCAAAAATAGTCAGTTTACCCAAGAGTGCTAATGATTAAAGAAGCCCAAGGATGTGGGCATGAGGTAGGCTACTTTAGAGCTTTTCACACCTGATGTGCTTGCAGTAAATAGCAAAGGGGTAGTGGTTGTTGTGCTGTGATGCAGTGTTACTGAAAAGCTTAGTTTGCCTTGCATCTGATGTAAGATCATGTGTGCTTGTGGCTCGTTTGTTTTCTGGTCATTTCTGATCTTCTGAGGGTGCTTGTGGTAACTGTTCACAAAGCATTTTGTTTTTAAAGTGGCTGCTCATTTTGGGAGCTCTGCGCTGAACAAAGACTCTGTTGGGGGAACTGAGGAAGTTGAAAGTAATGAGTGCTCATAGTCACCGCAGTCCCAGAACAGTTAGAGACGCAACAGAGTAGATATGAAGGCAATGCCATCAAAGTACCGGTACACTCCTTTTAAATGCACTTACAAATACACTGACAAAAGCAAGCACCTTAGCACCAATACAAATGCATACAGAGAGAGAGAGAGAGAGAGAAAAGAGGTAAAAAGAAAGAAAGAGAGAGAGAGGGAGAAAGAGAAAGAGAGAGAGAGAGAGGTGACTTGTTCTGACCTTGCCATCCTGCTCCTCAAACACGCTCTGGTCCACATTGCAGGCAAACAGTGAGGTGGGGAGGTCGTTGAAGTCGGTGATCTGGTGGAAGCTGTCCCCCAGCGCCGGCTCCACCGAGGCCTGAAGCACCACCAGCTCCTCGCCGCCCAGCCGATACACCCTTTGGATGAATGGTGAGCCCCGCAGGTTGTTAAATAAATGCTCTCCTTTCATGGCTGCCAGAGAGAGAGAGAGAGAGAGAGAGAGAGAGAGAGAGAGGGAAAGACCAAGAACAAAACAGCTTATAAGCAGTGGCTTTGGATGACTGAAAACATAAACTTCATATGCAATCTGTAGAATTTACAACCCCACATATTGCTTCTGACAGTGTACATTTCAGTATTTATTTAGTTATACGTATGATCCACTGTATGTCTTCTGTAAAGTGATCTGGGACTGGTCGTGAAATATGCTCCATGCCTGAGTCACATACTAAGTCAGAGAGATGAGTTGGCAGCTATAAACCACGATAAAAGAGTCTGGTGGTTTCCACAAAAAGGTAGCTGAATCTTTACTGCAGAGAAAAAAGATTTACTTTCCCACAACAGAACATTACACTCAGCTTATGCTTTCTAGCATGGCTGCTTAGAGGCACTTGAAGTTACTGTGGAGGCCCATATTTCAGGATTATGCGCTTTCCCTTGAAGCTGAATCCATAACTCTGGCCTTGCTAGTGTCTCACGCTACCATGTGAGCTTCAGCCCCGACTTGAGACTGATAAATATCACTCAATATTTTCAATATTAGTGTAACTATTTTAATCGTCTACAGCTGATGTGAATGAGGGAGACCGAGAGATGTTCTTTTGGAATGGATTTGGATGGCCATGGATTGACCTGGTTTTCTGATGGACTTTGCGACCCTACTACAGTTTTTCCCTCTCGTCGATGGCACTACATGCACCCTTCCAAATGACTCTGGGATTTGTATCATGCATTGCATTCCGAGAGGGAAAGAAATTAACAGGCACATTAGCAAATTGTTCTGCTGTCTGGCTTTTCACGTTTTTGATTTTGTAACAGTTTGAACGGCAACATTCCTTTCTAGAGTGATGGAGTGTGCACTGTGAAACAAAAAATCTACTGTTTGGAAAAAGCTGTATCCTCCTTGCATTCAAAGGCACCAGGCTTGGCCATTTAGTTAGCCACTTGCAAGTGCCTTTTTCACACCTCCACACTGACCTGAGAAAAGTCGTGGCCTCCATAGTAGACACCATCTCAAGGGTAACAGATCTACATGGTCCCAAATGCTCTCCTATTCCCTTTGAAGTGTCCTACATTTTCAGCACACTAAAAAACTCAAATGTAATGAGCCCTAAAAGCAGGACAGGATATCCTTTCTGGTGTAATTGATACCCCGAAGGCAGCAGCTGTTGAAAATCATATGCCTTACTATTTGCACAGTGTACGCTTTGGTTCATTTGGTTCTTTTTGGTTCAAAACATTTGCTATTTCTGCTGGTCTCCAATCAAGCAACAGGTTTAAAACATGTTGCTCTTTTATTTGCACAAGGGAATGTAGCTTTTGAAGGTAAACAAACAGTGTTGTGGAGTTGAATCTCTCCTCCGAGGACAATGAACTACCTAATCTAACCTACTTTATCCTGAGGATGGGACACGTCGGAACTTTCACCTCCCTAGAACCCTGGTGTACTGTACAGATGTTCGACAGTTGGAGAATGTTGCTAATGCCCAGGCAAAAGATTAGGTGGGTGAGCTACCATCAAAACCCCTCCACATACCTCCCCCCACACATGGAAACACACACACACACACGCACGCACACACAATTGCCACCGTTGTTGCTGGTGTTGGTAATCTCTCCTGACGAGCCAGAACACTGAGGTGCTCTGGCTGTCAGAACTGTCAGACTCACCCCCTAAAGACCCGGTGCTATTTTAGGATCAATAACCATCAACACCACACACACATACACACACACCTACACACACACACGCACACACACCCCACCTGTATACTTAGACATGCATTACATTTACAAGTGGCTACTCTCTATTTCTCACGTACACACCACCAGAGATGTACAGATCACCCTGTTAGCACACATGGGACATTCTCCATCACACATATCACTCGCGCATGCACACACACACACACACACACACTCCTACAGTATGTACAGCATACAGACAAACACATATAAACACATACTGTACAATGTTAAATCCACACACACAGACACACACACAAGTGCCCTTGCCCCCCCTCCTCCATCTCTCACCCTCTCACACAGTCTCCCTGGCTGCTATAGATAGAGGCTTTCGCTGTCTGGCTCATTCTTGCGCCGGTGTGAATGCTTCTAAAAATAACCCCAAGGGCTAATGAAATGCACACATCACTGGGCATTTCATTAAAATGAACTGCTCCAGACAGGAGAAGTGTTAACACCACCAACATCACACACACACACACACACGCGCACACACACACACACAACCCCCCACCCCCATCCATTTCGCTACACTATCATGGCCTGCCTTTCCCACACAGATGTTTATGTGACATACATGCACAATAAACCCAGAGCTGCTTGAGATCGGCCCCAGAGGTCAATGGTGTCGAAGCCTGCACCCAGCCCTCTCTCTCGCTCCCCCCCCCCCCTCTCTCTCGCTCACCGTGTCCGTTATAGTCTGGCGGTTGTGGAGGAGAGGAAGTACTTTAAGTGCTGTTTTTGTCATGGAAAGGAATCCAGGGCTCGGAGCGCTTCGGGGGGAATTCAATTAAGGAATTTTGCCAGTAAATGTCATACTGCCACTGGCCGTAGCCTGCTAAATATTTTGATGGAGTTGCTTTGTTACTTACCCTTTCTCGCTGTCTGGTTTGGAGTCTGTCTGGGCTGCTGCGAAGCATTATAAAGTTGGAATTGTACATGAATGTGTGATGTGACTTAGCCTTTCGGAGATCAACAGGCAATCACTGGACCATCAAATGGATCATTTGCATTCGTACAACCACAAAATTGTTCTTATCTTTCGACAGACACACACACACACACACACACACACACACACACGCACACACACACACACACACACACACACACAGCATCAAGGTCAATTATTAAAGATAGTTAACAACTCATTTTTCATAGAAAATTAAAACCATGTCTGTCAATCCTAGCAATCATTAATGATCAGTGATATGAATTTCTCCACTGATCAAAACATGGCTCCCATATGCCTTCCCCCCATCACTTCACTAATTCACATACAGTCACTGGGAGGCACGGTAGGAGTGGTAAAAGCAGCAGCAACTGGACAACAGGACAGCACAGGGGATGTGAACCAAAAATCCACTTCAGGAAATAGAAGTGGACTAAATTCAGCAGTAGGCTACACCCAAGAGCTCCAAATACTTTCATTCCACACATGCGCCACAATCTGTCATTTACTGTCGAATAGTCAGTGGAATTGGTCTAAGAAGTTGAGGACGACAAGGACGAAATACTGAATGAATGATGCGTTTCCAAACTGAGGGCGCAAGGATGACGTACGGAGACTACTGCAACCTGTTTGCTGCATCCAGCCTTTGAGTCATCCAATTGAGGAGCGGTCGTTCGCTTGCGCTCCCGTCACGGTCTGCCACCATGAGCTTTTTCTATTTCTATTTAAGAGGCATGTGTGACAGGCAAGAAGAGCGAAGTATCGATGTTCTTATTTGATTGATAAACTGAGGTCTACAGAATAAAGCGTAATTTGGCTTGAATAAACTTGTTTTGAATAGCAGGCTGAGTGAATTACTAACAACAGGTGACATGACGCAAGAAAACAGTTGGTCAAGGTCAAACAAAAGGAGTAGCCTAACTTTCCATGTAGATGGTGGGCTAATAATGCATTAGTCTATTTTGAAGATATGGACAGTCTTCATTAGTTGTGTTGACATGACTAACTCCAACACAATAAAGTAATGTACCCAATTGTATTTCACACCAGCACTATGCGAAGTAACTTGAAAAATACATTAGACTTGTTACGAAAAGTCGTGCTCTAAGAAGTTACAAGGACACTTTTTTCATCACATCAGTAGGTAAATTCAGTTTTGAGCGCCACCCGTGTCGCTCGCATGGTAGCATTATTCCATTTTTCTACATTTTGAAACACGATCTGATAGAGCAAGTCGCCATCACTTTGTGCTGTACCTGTTCGGGATGTAAGCTGTCCGATGCGTATCTTCCGCGGTCGCTCTGCCTCCTCACTTCCCTTTGTGAATCAACCTCGCATTCCAGCTGCGATTCACTAATCTCCTGACGTTATTGCAGACAGTTTGAATCACCAATGGCTGCCTTCCGGCATTCAAAAGATGTTTGCGTTACCCAGTAATGAAATACGGCGCGGTCTACAGGGGGCATTCTCTGACCAATGGCGTTCTCGGAGCGGAGTCTAAAAAAAGCCGCAAATTAGCAGAGGTAGCCTACGTCAGAGCTTCCAGCAGCAGTTGGATGTTGTCGCGCTATCAGCAGCAGCAGGTAGAATCTAGAATGAATGACCAGAATGACAGAAATATGTGGCCTGCATCGCTGTGCATTGGTAGGGTTTACCTAAGTGAGCATATGTTGTAGCCTAGGGCCTACCTTGTCACCTGTAACTGGCAACTTGTACTTACTTAAATGCGCGCACCATAACAGTGGTGTTGAAAAATCGCCACGATGCTACTGCGCAATATTGAATTCTGTAAAGGATTTAGAGGTACAGTCTTCTACTACTGCAGTCGAATGCGTCATAAATTAACTACAGGTGCAGCCAGAGGCATAGTCACCTTACTTAACCCTGTGACTACTCTAGGTAAACACATCAGTGATTCCATTTCATTACCTGTCCAGATTTGCCTCTGAGACAGGAAGAAACATAAGACCCACAAGTGAATAGCCATTAGATGACAAGATCAATAGCGGACACTAGAGACTGCTCACAAGGACATCGATCACTCCAGCCAATGTAATCACATCAATGCGATTGGCTAGGCAACACACACACATACTGTAGCCAACACATATAGGCACGCACACACACACACACAAACACAACCCCAACATCACTGCCCACACTACTACTACTAAACAGAAATGTTTTTATTGCAACAAGTGTAGTGATAGATATTTCAATTGCCATCTAAAGTGCACACTGCACAGGTAAGCATAATTGTCAGACAAAGCAATACCAGTTAATGAGGTTCACCCTGGGTCAAATAAAATTGCAGGTTAATTTCATTTTACATCACTCATAATAAAATAAACGCTCATGACATTTGAATAAATATACATTTATGTGATGTGAGTGATGAAGATAGTTCTCGTATCTTGGACCCTAGAGCTTGGTTTCATAAGTATGCTTTCCTATTTTATCTGGAGGTCATTAAGGTAATATTATATCATGTCATATACATTATATTCCAGTACTAACACAGAGACTTTAGAGGATATATAGAGGAACCATTGTCAGTTTATCGGTTTTTTCATCAGTCAAAAGACAGACACTGCACTTCTGCTCATATAAAAAGGCACCACTGTGGATGCTTTATTAACTGGATTTCCAAAACATTAGTATTGCCTTTGTTGTAGAGGTCCTATCTGTGGTTAGTCTTAGTTAGCTGTGTTGTTCTGGATGGGAGCGTGTGGTACAGCGCCCCCTGGTGGTGGTGGTGGCGACACACTACCGGCGCCTGTACTCCACTGTGCATGGTCCCTCAGGTTGCTGTGTGCCCACCAGGTGAAGTGGACTCTGCGGAGCAAAAAAGTGAGAGTGACTCATCATGCGTCCTCTCGGTTTCTCTGGCACAAAGACCACAAGCCTTTGTACAAACAGTATCCAAAACAGTCCTGACCAGAGCACTACTAAAGATACAAAGGCTGCATGTTCAGTTACTCAATCTGAACATTTTCAGTGAATTATTAAGGTCGACTGAAACTTCACTTCTCGACTGATTTTACAGCTATTCTTCCTCTCTCTAAACCACACTCGAAGATGCTGAGTCTTTGTGATTTCTCCAAACATTTGGGTTTTCCTCGTAAAAAAAAGTAGACTGGTAAATCCCATCATGCGCTGTGTGTAGTGACCCTCACAGATTTTTATGCCGAGTCAGGTCTCTGCACACCCATGTACAGGTCTCTAACTGTCAGGACCGCTCATCTGGTACGGAGCTGTCCACCCAATGACCCATGAATGGTTTAGCTCAAGGCACT
The DNA here is from genome assembly GCF_017589495.1 of Alosa alosa. Lineage (NCBI taxonomy): Eukaryota > Metazoa > Chordata > Actinopteri > Clupeiformes > Clupeidae > Alosa > Alosa alosa. The sequence goes on from NC_063196.1 coordinate 17,306,578, forward strand.
GGTGCACTTCAGGCATAGGCTTTCCTTTTTTTTTATTGCGGTCAAACTTTTTTATTAGGGTCAAACAGCTGAGACACTACTTAGATTGTCTATTCACAAATCGACAAAAGCTTACTAATTTCATATCATAAGCATAATAATGCTTACCGGACTGGGCAAAGGATCCAAAAGAGTAAAGTCAAATTTGTAGAGAATCATGGCCACAAACATGTGCAGTTCCATTATTGCATACCACCTAAAAAAACAACAACAAAACACATACATTATTACTCTATGAGCTATCCTATTAGCTGCATAGCATCGGTTAATAATAAAAGCTAGTTTATAAACACAAACAAATAAACACCACCTAGCCCTAGACCTTTTCATGCAAAAAGTGAAGTTCTAAAGTGAAGTTCACTAAAGTGAAATGTTCTTTTTGTGCATTTTTACTGATGTTTTTTGATGCAGTGCACCTCCCTGCATTCTTTGTCCTTGGCCTGGTCTCCATTGTTTGGAGAGATAGCATCTTGGTTCTATTTCCCCCTTCCCCAGAGCCAAAAGAGACACTGAGCCAACACAGCCAATGGGAAACAAGGGAACGGAGAAGATGTCCAACTACTGATCACTACTGCAGGCTGTGACAGTCATCTCTCTTAGATGGAGTGGACAGCTGAAATGGGGGAAATGCAGGTAGGAAACACTGAAAGTGAACTAGGAAGAGAGAGAGAGAGAGAGAGAGAGAAAGAGAGAAGGAAAAAAAATGTGATTAGACAAGAGAGGCAAAAATAGGTAGTGACAAAAATAGAGCAAGCAAAACAGGAAAATAAGAGACAATAACAGAAGACAGAAACAGGAAGAAAGGAACAAGAAATTGATAGTCCATGTGAGAGAGAGAGAGAGAAGAGACTGAGAGAGTGTGTGCATGGTAATGAATCTAGGCTCGGTCTGTCATAATAACCTTGAAGACAAGTGTGTGACTCATGGCGGGGCATTGTGCTGGTGACGCAGGCGGCGGGCCAATCTCTTAAAATGATCAAATTAGATGGGCACCCAGTCAGGGCTGCTGGTTGAGGCGTGCGGCGCGGTGCAGAGTGGCACGGCACTGCACTGCACGGTTGGTGCCAGCTGACTGCTGTTATTTCCGGCGCTTTCCAAAGTCAAACCCTAGCGCCCCTGACAACAATCGTCCTGACAGCTGTGTGTGCTCTCTGCTGGATGGGGTGACCTCAGGTTCCGCCACTGCGCGCCCTAAATCAGGAAGTCAGGTGTGACAACGGAGGTCGTGACTCGTGCCGGTGCTTTGGCAGAATCAAGGCAGGGATAGGTTGAAAACAGATGGAGTGTGTGTGTGTACGTGTGTGTTTGCGTGTGTGTGTGTGTGTGCGTCTGTGTGTGTTTGTGTGTATGTGTGTGTGTGTGTGTGTGTAGTGAGAGAGAGAAGGAGAGACAGTGTGTGTGTGTGTAGTGAGAGAGAGAAGGAGAGACAGTGTGTGTGTGTGTGTAGTGAGAGAGAGAGAGAGAGAGAGAGAGAGGGTGTCTATCTCCTTTTCTCTGGGTGGATTTGTGAATGGAGGTGTCTTTGAAATGGGAAGGCTGAGTCAGACCCTGGACCCAGTGGAGCTGCTTAAGCGGGGGCCTCTTAGCCTCGGGTTCGTGGCTTTGATTCTCATCAATGGCCTGTAATCTCTGAGTGATGAATCAACAGTGTGGATCTGAGAGGCCTTAATAGACTCCATGCAGTACTAGGAGATTTCATCCAGCCGACTGCATTAGGAATGAAGAGGAGGGGGGAGCACTACAGCTCACAGTTGTAGCTGAAAAATCAAACCTAGCCTTATCCTTTGAGTGTAGAAATACTATTACACATCGGTTATATGAAGATGAAGATGTTCTTCTTCATATATACAGTATTAAACAGAACTGACAAAATAAAAAAGCTGTTTCTGAAACCAACACGTATGGGGATTATATGTTACAAGAATGTTGACATATATGTGTAAAACATTTTAAAATCAAAATGTTTCTTTGCTATGACCACAGCATACTGAAAACTGGCTTCCTTGATTGTCCACGTGTGCCTGGACTGTCCAGATTTTCATTTATTGAGAGGAGGGGATTCCTCTGTTCCCAAGTCAGCAGTGAATGCAGTTCCATCCCAAGGAATGGACGTCCAGTACTCTGCCCAGGGGGATAAATGCTATGGTCACAAGGGACGCAGCTCTAACAAGATCTAATAAAAATCACCACCACTGGACTCTGGAGGGACACCACTGATTCTTGACATGGCCTATAAATATAACGTGGAGACGCTCACTGCTAGCCGTCACAGCTGGGATTCAGGGACGCCAGCTCTTTAGATTCCTTGGTGGCGTCCTTGATATCCATTAAGTTTAGGAGAGGTTATGTTTGGAAAACGTTCAAAAGTTTTTAAAAAGGGCGGGTTATATAATCAGACTTTTTTTTTGTTTTTTTTGGTGCAATACATACATCTGCCTTTCCTTGTTTGTCTGTTCCTCCCTCACTCAATCTCTGTCTCTCCATCTCTCTCTTTCTCTCCCCCGGCCTCTCTCTCTCCCTCTCTCTCTGGACGACTGGGAGGTTCTGCGATTCCCACACCGAGTGAGGGAGGGCCGTAGCAGAGCGCAACCAGGGTGGGCCAGCCTGGTCCAGCACACTGCTCTGCTCTAGTCAGGTCTGGCGGGGAGGTCAGGGGCAAGGGGGTGTAGTTGGTGGGGGTAGTTGGTGGGGTGGGGGGTGTTGGGGAATTGGGGTGTGTGTGTGTGTGTGGGGGGGGGGTGTTGGGGAAGTGGGGTGTGTGTGTGGGGGTGTTGGGAAAGTGTGTGTGTGTGGGGGGCGGGGGGGAGTGTTTGAGGGTGGGGAGTGGTTAGGGGGACGCACGTCTGCCCTGGCCTCGTTTGATGTGCATGTGCAACTGGGAACGTTCTCCCCTTGATCTGTCTCGGCTAGCGGCACACCACCATGGCCTGCTCAGGTTCCCAGGGCAGCATTGATTCGCTGAGGTCTCTCAGGAGACCAGGGGGACTTTTATGTGTGTGTGTGTGTGTGTGTGTTAGATGGTTGGTGGCAGTTTGCTGCAGCGCATTAGTTTACCAGTCAAAACAAGTGCCACACCCACTAGCTCCACACACAGGCACAGCACTACTAAAGATATTGAACTGAACTTTTCTTTTAGTGATAACGGTGCTGTATCGTCTCAAATGACGATAACATCAGCCACATTAGTCATTATACACTCATCACGCTTTCCGTAAGGGGTGTGTGTGTGTGTGTGGGAGAAGATCAGATATGTAGGAGGGGCGTGTAGAAGGTCAGTTGCATGCTAAATATTCATCTCTAAATTAGGTACATTTCAGATTCATAGTTATTCCTCATGAAATCATCCAGCTTTGATTATCTTCCCTGCCCACACACAGACACACAAATACATCTATTTTGTGTTTCTATCCTTCGTTCACATTTTGCCCCGACAACCTGGCAGATCAGTGGGTCCTCGGGCAGTGACATTCGTGACAGCCAGTACTGCCAGGGGCAACAATATGGACGCCTCCGATATCGCCTTCTGGTGGCAGTGACACCAGCACCAGTTAAGATCCAGGCCAGATGAGCGCCAGTCTGCTTGTGGTCAGTTTTGGTATGCAAGTTATGGACTGTCCAAGATGGCATTTTGCACCTTTTATGAGTTCAAATCTTGGAGGCAGGGAGGCTACTGCTGCAATTCTGAAATCTCAGTAAGCCTAGCTGCTACTGCATGTGTGGATGCATGTGTGTGACATAGTGTAATTATATAAGAGGTTTAATGTGACCAGTCGTGGTCGTGTGGACGGAGGAGTGCTCCAAACAGTGCCTGTAGACGGCTTTGTAAAGGCAGGGCTGTAAAGGCTGTTTTGCTAACCTTCCTGGGCACTGGTATTTGCCTCCTCCAAATGCCACGAACCCTTCCAGGAATACATTCTTTACTAAATCTGCCTTCTCCCATCGTTCCTGTGGGAAGAAAATGCTTTATTACGAGGAGTACAAGTGCAGAAAAAACCTCAAAGTAAGTCATACACCAGAGACCTTTCCTTTGAGGGCTATTTTTAAAACTCTTATGCCCCCCCCCCTCCAAAAAAAGTAAAAGAATCCAGGTACTTAACCACTACTCCACCATCTCTTTTACAAATGCATTAAAATGTACAAAGTCCATTTATTTGGTAAGTGAAGCCTGTCTTGGGATCAAATATTAAAGGCCTACTTAGAGAAAAAACGAAGAGTACGAGTACACTGGCCCAGCCCTGCACTCGCAGGGTAAAATTAGAGTGCATTTCCATCGGCCGTGCGGACAGCGCTAGGATGGAGCGTTCGAGAGGAGGCTCTAAATCACCCAGAGTTAAAAAGTAAACATGGCCGATGCCAAAAAACGCATTTAAAGTGGGGAAAAAAAGCTAATACACTAAAAAAAGTTTGCTGAAAAAAAAGGGGCTGTTTCCTTTACTTGAGAAGGTCATTAAAAGAAAGGAGGCAAAGGAAGGCTAATTGTGAGAATAATTGTCCTTAACTCCTCACACACACTGATTGGGTCACTCAGTCTACAGGGCAATACGACAATACAGCAATATCACTTTCCTTCTACATGAGGGAAAATTATAGGATGGAGACCACCATTGCCATTGCCATTACAACACATTTCACAATGATGTGACCACACACACGCGATATGACATGTCTTTGCCATTCCTCATTGGGCTTTTCATGTTTCATAAGGCGGATTTTGAAAAATGCCTTTGCCAGTGAACTTTCACAGAGCATCCCTGTGTTGTGGTGGTGTGGTGTGAGATAGGGGTTGACTGATGGGCACTCACTGGCTTAAACTCCTCTGGGTCAGGGAAGTACTCTGGGTTTCGGTGTGCCCAGTAGGGAGACACCATCAGCAAGTCTCCTGAAGGAATAGTGTAGTTCTGCGAACAGAGGAAATCACCAGTGCACACACAAGACATTTTAAAATGTGTACATGCAATATACAAGGTATGTTTATATGCACTTGTGTGTGTATAAAAGGCATGTTTACATATTTTAGATAACATGTTACAATTTGACACATTTCTGTGATGAATAGCTTTTCCTGGTGGTACTAATTTGCTGTTCTACTAAAATAACAGCATTACACACTTTCACACTAGGGACTCTGAAAAAACAAACCTAGCTCAGGACTTGTCCCAAATGTAGGACACAGCAACATAAATCATATCCTATGACCCATAACCACTACAATAACATTTCATTTCCCCATTCAGTATTCTGGGCTAGAGTAATGTTCTATGAAAACTGGGTTAATTATCTTAGCACTTAGCTTTAGCTATTTAGATATTGAGCTACTGTGCATTAATAGTAAATATGCAGCTATTGTTTTTAACACAGTAAGTCAGTTTCTCAAGTTTCAAGTATACCAGTTGTTCAAAATCAGATACAGTATTATACTGCTCATACATTAATTCCTAAAAGTCTAATTTAAAAACACATCACAACAAAAACACACTAAAGAACACCATTTTAAACTAAAGAAAGTGGGGAGAGTACATAGTCACAGGGGTCCCTGTCCAGCCATCTGCACCCCAGCGCTCACCTGCAGTTTGAGCGGCCGCACCACCCTGCGGGTGATGACACCAGGGGCCCGGAGCCGGATGGCCTCCAGGATGCACCACTTCACATACGGCATCTCCTGCAGGTCCTCCAGCGTCACACTGGTGTTCTTAGTGTCTGACACCACCAGAGGCAGAGAGAGAGAGAGAGAGAGAGAGGGAGAGAAAGCAATGATAAACAAAGAGAAGAAAAAAGAGAGAGACAGAAGCAATGATAAACAGAAAGAAACAGAGCCACAGAGAGTTGGAAAAAGTGAACAGAGTTAATCACACATTATATTTATTGAATGTAAAATACAAAGGCACCACCACACAGGTGGCATCACCACTTTGGAAATCCATCCAGGATATTAAGATCATATTACATACTGCCTTTATTACGGTAATTAACCAGGTGCTGAGTATCATGATTTCCCTTATTGCAGCGGCACATCTGTTTATAAGGAGCTTTTATGATTGTAAATATCTCATGAGACTTCGGTTGTTGCTGTTCTTTCCATGCCTAGCTGGCTGCCTACCAGTAGTCCCTCTAAGTGTAACAGTCTGCTGCCCTCTAGTGGCTAAACGGAGAACAATAAGAGCAGAGGTGAACAACTAAACCCTCTGAACTCTGTTATCTTCCTTTCACCCGCCATAAAAAAAAATGAAAATGTGATCTGATTTGTGTGCCATCAGGGAGGAATGGAAACTGATAGTATTTTATGAGTACTGATGCCATTATCGGTCCGATTCATTATCAATTCTTTATCAATTCTCTGAGTAGAAAAAGCTTTTTCAGTTGTTATTATCTGTAAATCTGAATACAGTGTAGAATATCTGGTTGCAATATTCCTTTTTTTAAAAGGGTATAACTTGGAAAAGATTTACAGAAGTGACTGATAAAATAGCAGTTCTTTCGAATGCACATGGGACCAATTGGAGATACATGCAGAATCAGCGTAGTGGCTTTCTGTGTGTTATCTGCCTTAGAGTTTATGACACATCAACCTGCATCACTGCCCGATGCTGTGTGTTTATGCGTTTCTATTGAGAAGGCAACTTCTTAGGATTGAGCCTGGCCGACTATTTTGTACCTTGATTTTTTAGTGTTGCATTTATCTGCTCCATGGCTTTCTTGTAGGTCGAGGGTTTGGACATCATGAAGGCAACAGCCCAAAATGTTATCTGAGGGGGTAATAAATAAAATCCTCTGCTTATTTCTATGTTATAAAGCTGCTATGTACATTTAACAGTTGGACTTTCAATGATGACACAAAAAGGGTGTCATCTTGACACATTTGAACCTTCCACATTCCACATTGCAGTGAGTTATTAAATCACACTTCATGGTTAAATTATTTTTTTCATTAATTTCTTCAAAATGGTTTCTTATATTTACTTTGAGTTTTAACTTACAGGTATTGCATTAGCCAGGGATGCCCACAACATGAGAAGGCCGAAGTTGGGAAGGAACTTGTCCGTTATCGTTGTAACTAGATGCTGCAGCAAAGTCTAAAGAGCAAAAGACATTAAAGATATGGAGTAAAGCCAACGTATAAAAGATATGGAGTAATGGAGTAAAGCCAAAGTATATAATAAACCCTTGGTTAAAAAAAGATTTATACCAGTGCTATCCACGTAATAAATAAAGACACCGACAGGACAGCTATCAGTTACACAGAAGGGATATATTCTTTCATAAAACGTTTGGTTGTAAGTATATGTCCATTTCTTCATAGACTTCAGTGTGTGTTTGTATTAGTAACGTATTAGCAATTGTATTAACTCATGATGACCACTGTAGACGCTGCTACCATGTAACCTGCATGTGAATGTTCATGATCACCACTGTAGACGCTGATACCATGTAACCTGCATATGAATGTTCATGATGACCACTGTAGACGCTGACACCATGTAACCTGCATGTGAATGTTCATGATGACCACTGTAGACGCTGATACCATGTAACCTGCATGTGAATGTTCATGATGTCCATTGTAGACGCTGCTCTTTGCTCACCTTTCTGCCTGTGTCAGTGTCTTCACCCTCCTCTGCTCTGACCACCATGTTCCTCATCAGTGATAATAACCAGTTCTTGGCATTTGCCCATTCCCTGCAGACACCGGACCCAATATTTCATTTCAACTACTGTAAATACTGTAAAAATAAAAGTTTACTTTACAACTGTTAATTACATATATGATAGACCTCCATACAAGGTAGGCTACTTCTAAGTAAAATGAAAATAGCCTAATAGTAAAATTCTAATATTGACACTGTCCATTTAACAATTTTATGAATATTTTATTTTTTATTATCTTAGCATCTACTGTATTTTAATGAATATAATCGATAATATAGTGAATGTGGACATAGTATTTATAAGCAAAAAACCCAAACCGTTTTGAATTAACTTTTTATATATTTTTATATTTTTAAGCTACTGTAAGATTCTTGCAATCAATGTTGCCGCAATAATTTGTTTTGATGCTGATACTTATATCACCGATAAATGTCAAAATCAAATAAATTATTGACACGATGAAAGTGCAATAAGCAATATCTCAATGAGAGGGAAGGATTCCTCAGGGCTCATTAGAAAATGCTCATGCCCATATAAAACATCCTCATATAAATCAGTTTGACTCTTGTCCATAACAGAGACACAGGAAATTTTCACTCTGATTACACTCATATGTTATTGACTGACATAGACTGACATCAACTGAACCTTTTGAGCAAGTGACATGCTTTTGCAGGTAATCTACTCTGTGTGTGAGTTTGCAAAATTTTTTTTGAGAAATGCACTTGTTGTTGTCTGTAAGCTCCACAGATCGTGGCAAGACAATTGACCGTTCGCAAAAACCACGCCCCCTAGTTATTTGGGGCAGCCGTGGCCTACTGGTTAGCGCTTCGGACTTGTAACCGGAGGGTTGCCGGTTCGAACCCTGACCAGCAGGCACGACCCCGACCTGAAGTGCCCTTGAGCAAGGCACCTAACCCCTCACTGCTCCCCAAGTGCCGCTGTTGTTGCAGGCAGTTCACTGCACCGGGATTAGTGTGTGTTCACTGTGTGCTGAGTGTGTTTCACTAATTCACAGATTGGGATAAATGCAGAGACCAAATTTCCCTCACAGGATCAAATGAGTATATATACTTATACTTATAAATAATAAACAAATAAAGTGTTGCTGGTCACATTTGTTTATGTTTAAGACCAAACAAAACACACCAGAGAGACAGCTCACTCCTCCCTTCAGTGCTCGATCCCTGAGAAGCTCCACACTGTTTTGTTATTGTTTTGGGGACTTACTATTGTGCAAATAAAGTGTTGCTGGTCACATTTGTTTATGTTTAAGACCAAACAAAACACACCAGAGAGACAGCTCACTCCTCCCTTCAGTGCTCGATCCCTGAGAAGCTCCACACTGTTTTGTTATTGTTTTGGGGACAGGCTGCCCCCCCCCTCTCCCCCACTGTTTGTTTCCACTTCACAGTGCTCAGAGAATAGCGAGCTAAAAGATCATGAGTAGATATTCTCTGAATGTTACAAAAAGTGTTGTGTGTTAGAAATCGTTTACCTTTCTCTAACACTCTACCTTTAATGATTATTTGAGAAATGGACCAAAGCGACCAAGAAAAAAACTGTTATTTGAAAACCTTTCCCCAGGTGGTTATATTTTGCTTTGGTGTCTAAAGCAGACACTTTTTGCATACCTAATCGGCCATGAACCAAACCCAAATAAGACATGGATTTTACGTAAGCCAATTCAGCCTGGGGTTCACTGACCCTCTTGTGAATTAGGCCACTGGGCCAGAAGCAAGCAGAGTGGAGAGGAGCAGAGCTCACCGCAAAAACAAGTCAGGGAGCTGAGAGCCGTATTCAAAGCCTTCGTCGTAGACGGCGAACTTGTCCTTGAATTCCTTCATGGAGTTGTTCTGCTGCGGTGAATTACACTTCCCCAGCAGGTTGCTCATAACTGCTGGGTACATGACACTCCTATGATGACAACATGAAGAGAGATAGAGAGTGAGGAGAGACAGAGCTAGGGACAGAGAGAGAGAGAATGAAATAGGATGGATGAAAAATAATGGAGGTTTCTACTGTGTACAAAAAGAAATAACTGAAGGGACTCAATAGAGTGGAGATCTTCATCAAGGGGTCCGCAACCCCCATGGTCCCCAGCAAAAAAGAATGACAAAAAAACAAGTTCTATAAATATAAATCTGTCAATATTTATCATGTCAATGCTTTAGCTTTGCATAACTTATTACATATTACTCCACTGACACCTCCCCTGTGTCTCCACCAGCAACAGAGGATAAAAACCAACTCTAGATTAACATTTTGAAATGATAACACATTTCTATGGTGAGTCGGACTATAATGAGGGTACCGGTAATTTAGCTATGAGTGTACATTTGCAGCAGTTTTACATTCTGGTTAGTTCAGTTCCTCTGGTCTAGAGGGTGTGGTGACACACCTATGTTAAGAAATGTGTTTTTGACTCACTCCAAAGTAATTGTTTTGCAAAATGCATATGACATTCATAGAATAATATGTCTCTTCAGTGGAATACATATCACCAGTAAAAATCTCTTTGTCTGTAAATATGGTACAAAAACATTTCTGCCAACATACTCAGAGTATCTAACGCTCACGCTAACTGTGCAAGAGTGCTATCTACTGTCACTCAGCTGGTAGACATTGAAACTGTGAAGTCCAAGCCTGTACACAGGGCTCAAAGCAGAATTTCTGTGCCTGAAGTTATCAGAAATGTTCAAAGCCATGCCTGAATCATGCCCATGTCTGTATCCAGAGTACAGTGCCAGGGAACTTTGCGTGTACAGATGAAACCTAACATCAACCCTTTGCTAAAATCTGGAATTTTATCCACTTTTAAAAATGAGTTTTTTAAATGATTACAGCATCACAGCATTAAGCTCAGCTTAGCTGACCTCATACTGCATATGCCCTCCTGTTCCGGTTGCATTCACACCAGGTGAAGAACACACACACACACACAAACACACACACACACACATTAAAATGACAGTACCTGACCAGGTCACTGAGACATTTGGTCCCACTGTCCCCAAGCAGTTCCAGGTGCTCGTTGAACTCCTCACACAGGTGGTTGGCCAACATGGCGGAGTTCCCCGGGGTCAGCCTGCCCTTGATCAGAGCGTTGCATGCCGGGTGGAACTTGAAGAAACTCTCTTTGCTGATGGATGCTGGAGAGGAAGAGGGGTGGGTGTTCCACACACTTAAATTAGCATTGGCACCATGCTTTGTGTACTGAGTATGTATGCCCTTGTTTGTGTATGAGTGTTTAAGTCCTTGTTTGAATATGAGTATTTATAAGCAGACTGCCCATGTGTAAATCACTAGACTGCCTGTGTGTACCTGTACAGGTGGCATCTTAAATGATTCAGTGTGGAAAGGAACCCCTCAATAGGTTACCCATGAATTATGTACAAGTGTCTGTACAGATATATGTGGGTAGGTTTCATCTATCAGTATCATGGAGGAAAGAACATGCTTTTGGCCTTTCGTTTATATTGGCACACAAATATATTGGCACATAAATATATTGGAAACAGGTTTTACAATGGAACAGGTTGTTTTTTTAGAAACCCTTCTAGATAATATCAGCATTGCCCACGATTACTCAGTTATGACTCACTTATCTTACCTGTCTAACAGCTATAGCAGTTGTATTCAAAAACATGAAAACCATGAAAACCACATGGCTAAAGAAGGTTCATTGAAAGGGCAGAGATATGCCAGAGGCTGTTATCAGAGGGCCAGGACCAGTGGAACTGTACAGCATCTACCTGTGTTGTAGCAAGGCTCCTGCACTGCCTGCTCAAAGTCCACGTCTTTGGACATGAAGAAGGTGCGAAAGTCCTCATGGAGAGTGACAAAGGTCAAGCGCTTGCCAGCAGCACATACAGTGAAGACTGGACCATGCTGATGAAAACAATAATTGAGTTAATAAAAAAATATAGCATATAGATAGATATATATTGATTGACTGATTGATTTGTTAAGGTTTCATCAGTTCAAGTGACAACATGTTTAGAAAGCATGATGGAGGACAGAAGATCTGTTAACATGCTAGCCAAATTTGATATACTGTATATTAATTCATTATCTTATTTCTAAAATATCTATTTCAAATGTTTGCACTCAAGTAACCTTACAGCATTAATATGAGACGAGTGAAAATGCCTGCAGCCAAGTGCAAGCAAGACAGGGGGTATAACAACAACAAATGTTCCAAAATTGTGTCCCATTCCCTCTTCGTGTCAGTTGTCACCCAGCAACAGCATTGTAACCTAGTTTGCCTTTCAAAAAGCTCAGTCATCCCACCAAATACCACCCGTAGAACACAACAACGGTTCCCCTCATTTCAACCCACAAACAAAAAAACAGTCTGTGTCAACAGGGCCCTTTCTGAGTCCTACTTACATGAATTACCGAGTTGAATCCCTGAATGGCACTTCTAATTTAAAACACTGTGAGATAGTGTAATAGACTTGTATACTAATTTGAGATCAGTATTTTGAGGCATTCCAAAATCAGCTATCCAATATGTGTGAATAATTTGCCTTTTGAAGTAATTAATTCTACTGACAATACATTGTCAACTTTGCAACTATCACTGTATTTTACAGTAGCTTCCTGGTGATGTTATAGAGACGTTTTTTGCCAAGACAAATATTTTGGTACCAAAATAAAATCAAAATAGCATATAGCATATAAATAATATAGCATTTAGGGGAGGAGCTGGACTCCTGAACCTGTCAGCTCATGTTTAGTCACCTGTATTAGCAGCATGGGTACCTTTGCTTCTACAAGTTAGACTACTTGTTTGTATGCACATCTCTTTTTCTCTTTCCATTTCTCTCTCTGTGTAAATGGCCATGAACTATATTCTACTGACAGTATGTTCTGCTAGTGACACTGCCAATTACAGCCATAAATCATCCCAAGGAACAAACTTTCTGTGATCTGGACTACTGTGCTCTGATCTGTCAAATATTTTACAATGACTAACACTGACAAACAGACAGACAAACACACACACACACACACACACAGTAAATACATGTTTTACCTTAGCTCTTGCTTCAGCTATGAATTCCAAAGGAGCTTTGCCAAATTCTAAAGCTGCACCAAACCATGGTATCCATCCTTTTATGCATGGAGGAGCATTTGTGTAATGCTCAAAGAATAAGAGATGAGCTGAAATTACAATTACAATCAAGGAGAGAATGAGAGTGATCCAATCCATGATAACCGACACATAGACAGAACCAGTCTGATATGAAGCTGTCAAGTTCACAGCGTCTGTCACTGCGACCTAAAAAGGATGGAGGAGTGACTTTGGTATTAACCAATCAGGTAGGCTACAGACTTCTGCGTTCTATGTTGTGTTTGACGTCACATCCCGGTGAAGTTTGTGAATATTGAAATGGACAAAAAATATGCATAGGCCTACATTATAAAGCATTTATACACAGTAGCATCTGCTGGTCATTTTGTCACCATGACCATTGCAATAACAACCACCTGCAGGTGAATTTTAAATTATAGCCTACACACGTGACACCACACTCGTTGCAAATTGGTTGCACTGTGCCCTGTAATATTTCAAATGCCTGTAATATTTATGATGAGACAGGTAGTTGCAGTATGGTCATCTGATGTAGGTTAGTAATCTTGAGGAAAGCCATCCGGGGCTCTCCTGAACCCCCTTTGCGGGTTGTTCTGTCTAAATGATTACGTCACAAGCACAGGAATGGCGGCGTTGGCTGTAAGAGGAAGGAGCCCAAAGATCCTGAAACTTTATTTCTGACATCACATACAAGGATTAAAACGTGCTTGGTTCAAAAAAACTAAATGGTGTGACCATAAAGAGAAGAGGAGTGAGAAGGGAAGTATACTTTCGCCGTTACACACCACCGTGCGAAACGGGAGTTGGATTTTGAGGCTGACTTTGAAGCTAGTTTTCCGAGTCGCTGGCTAACAAGCTACTGCTAACAGGCTAACGTACCTTGCTAATATAACGTTACCAAGCTGGAGCACTACACCTTACCAGCGAGGCGTCTGCAATCTAACGGTAACGTTAAACGAGTGGTATAGATAAATAACGTTATATAAACAGTTATTTATGGTAAATTTGCCTCCCCATTGGTCTCTGATGCTTGTATATACTGACAAAAGGACATATTCCCGGTAGGTTAGTCTAAGCTATTCGTACAGTGCGTTTATTTTTCGCCCTTTTTGTGATCAACTCTAGCTAGCTGCGTCGGCTAGCTTGGATTGCTAGCAAGTTTAGCAAACTAGTTTGGAGAGCTAGCCGGTGGGCTTGCTGGTTAGGTCTGTATGCCACAATGGAAAGTTTAACCCTGAGTGATGTGGAGCAGAAGTATTACTCAGATTTGTTTATCTACTGTGACACGGACAACACCAAAAAAGTGGCTTCCAATGGCAAAGTTCTTGACCTTTTTCGGGCGGCTCAGTTACCCAGTGATGTGGTCTTACAGGTAAGACATTAACTTGGACATATTTCTGTTTCCTTGCCAGTCGACTAACATAAACACCAACAATGACTCAATTAAACAAGTGTATTTTTCTTGTCATGGTGATTTTGAAATAACGTTAACTTTAAAACGTTGCCTGTGTCGTCGATTTGCAGACTTGAACTGTTAAAGGGGAAAAAACATGGCTAACAGTTGCTGCCAAGTTGTAATAAGTTAACATTAACGTTAACTTACCTGTGGTATTGACTAACGTTACTCTGCCATTACGATCTATAAGATCTTTAAAATGAGGCTTTCATCGTTAGCCAGCCAGTGAATAAGTGAATGACTGCCAGAGAACTAAGAATGGGATATAAGGAGGGTAGAACTAGCTTCTAAACCGTTGGGCTTCAAGTTTGACAAAGTAATTGGTGTCCAGCCTCACTAAGTTAACGTTACAGAAAGCTAACCAGATGACCACGGTAGCTGGATAACTGCTCTGTTTACCTAGTCTGCCCCCACCCACAAATATTTAACTTTTCAGTAGAATATATCAAATGTTTCCCTAAATGCATGACATTTGGTTCATACAACATAACAGTTTATATCAAAGTCTTTTTTCCCTGCTAGCTTTGTAATTTTCCTAGATTGTTAGCTTGCTAGCCAGATGTGCTAGCACGTTAGCAAACATGCCCACACTTAAGCTGCAATCCAGCTGCTCAACTGACATCTCAAAACATAATGAATGAAACCCCATAATAGGCAAAATAATGAGTATTTTCTCTTTAATGGCCAGATATATCACTCGTGTCTGATGATGACCGCAGGCAAAGATTTGTGTCGTGTGATTTTGTTAACCTTCACTATAGCCTGCAAGGATAATTAGCTTGCTAGCAAACTTACTTGGGCGCTTGTGTCCAGCGTTGGACCTTCGCTGTCGACATAATGGAAAAGAAAAACACCAGGATAACATGGTTGTTTACCTAATTAACTATAACGTTACTTGGATTTCAGATTTAGAACCTATTTGTTAGATTTAGCCAGAGTTTTTCAAAATAACCTGAAGTAGGTGGCATCGCCAGCCAAACAAGCTTTAAATAGATTTTTGTTTTCATCAGGACATTCACCATAAGCAGTAGCGAAGCATTTCAGGTTTGCCTGGTGTGTTGGGTGCGATATTATGTGCTAAGTAGCATTACCCTTAACCTGCACCGAAATGGAAAGAAACAAACCAGTAGAAAATGCAAATGAAACTATGTTTTTGGGACCATTTTGTCATTGTAGATGGGCATTTTGTGTGGAAAGCAATGGTGCTGTTGGAATGCATGTGATACAAAGGGGTGTGTCTCCTCGTGTGTTGAATTAGCAATTGTTGTCTAAAAAGCATTTTGACTCATTAGCAAACACAAGACGATACACTGCTTATATGTCATCTACTTAAAAAGCTTCTGGGTCCAACTCTTAGTTTTCACTGGAGTTGTGCAAGTGTACAACTTGCAGAGTTATATAATGAATGGTAACATTTGTCATCAGAAAATCTGGAATGGCAAGATTGTATTTGTTTATGTGTAAATCAGGTTGATTGATGTTAAACCATAATGGCAGTCAGCATTCATGCTCTAACTTTTGCAAACAGAACTGCAGATGGGGGCATGTTCCGCATAACCTGTGTTGTTCACAAATTCCCTTTGTTAAATCACAATGACCTTAGACTTCCCTGCATAAATCTCACTGGTTCCTCTATCTCGGAGAGTGAAGCAGGAGATTACTGTTAACAGCTCAGTTTGATACGTGGACACAAGCGAACAACATATGTCACTGAAGAATTTTGATTTGTTAGCCTCTCTCCGTCCCCTGTTCTTTCTCTTGTCTTTGCTTCGCCCCAACTGTCCCCCTCTCACAGCAAGTTCTGTCCAGTTGTTTGCCATTAAAACATCGCAACTACCCGTGCACTCAACACCGTGCCTGTGTACTTCTTGCAGATCACAGAGCTGTGTGGCGCGACTCGTCTAGGGCACTTTGGAAGGAGTCAGTTCTACATTGCACTAAAGCTCATCGCTATAGCCCAGTCTGGACTGCCTTTGCGAGTGGAAAGCTTAAACACAGGTAAGTGCAGAGAGTCAAGCTCAGTGTGCTCAACAGGCCTCTGTCCTCCTGGTTGCTCAGGCATGGCGCTGCCTACCTGCCACCCCAGTGCTGGGGCACTGTGCCCATTGCACGTCTGAGCGAGGCCAGTGGTCGTGTCGCAAATGAAATGATTGTGCCAGTTGGAGGGATTACATAACTAACCACAACAGGGATTAGAAGATAAGCTGCGTGCCTCTTCACAGAAGTGGACACATTGTATTCAAGGCCGCTCGGGGAAACAAGAGTCTCGATTAAACTAAGGTCACAACGAAATTTTTGTGGCCACTTAACACTTTCTAGCCTGTCTGGGACGTCCTCTGTAGGTCCAATTGTTCTCACAGTATAAGCAGAGAAGGAACGTCTCTTTCTGCTCACTGGCAAATTCAATGCCTCCAGGAATTTACCACTTAGGAGATAGAGAAGACCAAAGCAGAGGAGTATACAAGGCGCTTTTCTTTATGCTGGCAGTG
Source organism: Alosa alosa (assembly GCF_017589495.1). NCBI lineage: Eukaryota > Metazoa > Chordata > Actinopteri > Clupeiformes > Clupeidae > Alosa > Alosa alosa. The sequence goes on from NC_063196.1 coordinate 17,323,307, forward strand.
ACAGGAAATGGTGATAGCTTGGTAGGGTCGGAGATAGAGAGAAAGAGAATAGAAACAGGAAATTGCAGACCAGGCCCTGGAGGGCTGATGCTGTTTGGAAGAGGCATGAGTAGTTGCATCACATTGTTTCATCATGTCTCAACGAATTGAAAAAGAGAGATGTTTTTTTTAGAAAACATTGTCCACGTTGTGTAGTTGGAGAATTGTCTCCTTTCTCTGTCCGCACAGGTTAGTTTCAGAGAGTCATTTTAGAGGTGGCCTAGTGCAGTCTTATGTCCATGTAAGCATAAACAAACAGTCATTTACAATTGACATGACTCATGATGATTGTTCTGCTGTCAAGCTCCAGGGATATGGAATAATGAATTTGTGATCTTGTTATTGGCCAAATTTTGTTTAATGTGTGGGGAGGCTGGTCATTTTCTGAATATCTCAATATATTTCTGTTCTTTAATGTGGTTGTCAGAGATGTTGATGGTCAAGGTTAGCTGTAAGTGCCTGTGTGTGTCTAACTGATTCATTTTTCAGGTAGAAGTTTGTTCCTAGGTATCATTGATTCAGTAATTCTATGTTCGCTGTGGTGCTAATGTTGAAAAGAGCATTGTCATTTGGGCCTTTCCAACAGTTTGTTATGGATTCAGGTTGAATTGAAACAAACTGATCAGATAATCTGTCTGATACTTAGGCGGTTACTCTCACATGTGTCATCCAAGCTCCAAGCAAGGTTGTGCTGTGTGTGTTCTGCCGTTCACAGTCAAGGACTTGCCCCTGCCACGCTTCGTGGTGGCCAAGAACGAGCAGGAGACCAGGCACACGGCCATGTACCCGGACTCTGAGAACCAGGGGCCTTACTCGGGCGTCATCCCCAGACCCCCGGGCCGAGGCCAGGCCAAGAAGATCCCCCTGTCCCACGAGGTCATCCAGTCGGTGGTGCCTGCAGCAGATCCACAGGTGAGAGAGTGAGAGTGATGTGCCTGTGTAAAAGAGACACCACTGAGTGAATAGTTTAGTGGGTTAATAATAGAGGGTGATTTAATGGAGGTGATCTAACTGGGGGATCCACAGGTGAGAAGCTGTGTGTGTGAGACACACCATTGAGTGAATAGTTCTAGGGACTTTAGGCTTTGCTTGAGAGGGTGTTTGACAGAGATGATGTGTGTGTGTAGGGATGTAACGGTATAAAAATTTAACCTCACGGTTATAGTGACCAAAATTATCACGGTTTTCGGTATTATCACGGTATTTCTAAAAGTGTGTTCAATATGTTCAGAAAGCACTGATAGGCCTACACAAGCTGAAATAGTTTCAAAAAGTGTCCCTTTTTTCTTCATGTTTAATTGGCTATGTGCTTATAGCTTAACTTACCCTACCATAACTTGGAGTTAATTTCTGTTATTTGGATGCAATGGGTAATCCAAGTAAGCGTTCAAAATAAAACTTTAGGCTACTGTATTCTCCTGATAACGTGAGTGGAATGGATTTAATTTGGACGCGATCATAAAAAGACGCAGAGTGGCTACATGATACAGTGCACATTTTGCGGTGAACAAATTCCGCCTTTTAAAATCAGGAGTAGCCTAATCCGAATCGTAGTTAAAACCAGGCCTACTGTATGTCAAAAGCAGGCTCGGATGAAGCTGGGAAGGATTAAACACACGGTTTCCACACCGCGGTAATCAGCAGTGATAATCATGATGTTTGAAATGAAAACGGTAATTATTATCGTCAACATTTTTATTTGCGGTTTACCATTATACCGGTAATTGTTACATCCCTATGTGTGTGCTAGCGTCATAAAAGAGTGTGTGTCATCTGACAAGTCAGCATTTTTTCCCTTCCTACACCCTTAAACAGTCACCCTGTGTGTGTGTGTGTGGGCGATTAGATTCAGACAAACACACATACACAACTCAGCAGTTTTCTAACCCAGTAACAGTCTGGGACACATGAAACCATTACATTTAAAATGCAAGTAAATTGCTGTCGCATTCAGTTTGGATATTGTCAAATTTTGCAAATGTCAAATGAAAGGAAAAGCAGATTGTGGGAGCTTTTGTCAGTGTGGCTGCTCTAAGTGTTTGAGTGTCTTTGTCACAGCTGAGAGAACATGTGGGTAATTGCAGTGACCCTTATCTGTTAAAGGCGTTCAAAGCAATGTTGGGTAATGTAACTTCTGTAGACTTTCAAACAAAACCGAGAGCTAGCTCGCTACGCCCTCTCCCTTCCTTCTGGTGCAATTGAAACTAAACACGCATCTCGTCGGTAATTGGAACAGTTTATGTTTTTATGGTCCAGGCTGGACCAGGTTGTTTTTGTTGTCATTTTTGGAGCCTGGGCTGTCCAGAGGCTGCGTTTTTTCCCCACTGTATTCAGGGCACAGGCAGCTAGCGGATGGTGAGGTGATGCTTGCTGTGTGTGACAAAACATGTTTTAGCTTAGAAACCGCATAATATCGCTTCGAGCACCTTTAAGCTGAGGGTACCTGGGTAATCACCAGACACTACTGTCCATCCACCCTTCCAAGATGGCATGGACACACTTGATTGAAACTAGCCAAGGGCACTGCTGAATTCAGTCTGTATTGATCAAACAGAGAAACCAAAACATGCTGTACCCTAACAGCCTCTGTGCTGTATATGCTGCCTTGTGCCTCCTGATGCCATTTGTACATGTCTTACTGGTGAATGAACTGCATTCTGCTTCTCTGAGCACTCAAAGTGAGATTAGAGCCTCACTTTCACCCATTCACTCACACATTCATACACCGACAGTGGAGATGACCTTCATTTGTCCTTTCTTGTCTCCTTTAGACACACACACACACACACACACACACACACTGTCTGTACTGTCATCTCTTGCCTTTCTCTCTCTGTAGACACAAACACACACAAACACTCTCTCCCTCTAGCTCTGTTTTCCCTTTCTCTCTTTCTCTTCCCCCCCTCTCTCTCTTTCTCACTATGTGTGTGTGTCTCTCTCTCTCTCGCTCTCTCGCTCTCTCTCTCTCCCCTTGTCTACTCCCTCTCCCAGCCTGACACCACCTCCCCCGTGGTGTCTCCCCACCAGTCCCCGCCGACGTCGCCCCACGCCTGGAGGAAGCACACGCGGCAGGCCAGCGGCGGCAACGCGGACAGGCAGCCAGTGGTGGGCAACGTGTGGCCGCACTTCCGAGAAGCACAAGCAGGTAAACGTCCAAAGAGACGACGCAGAAGAAATGTGTCATTGTTAGTGAGGCGTGTCTGTGTGTGTGTGTGTGGTCAAGTTAGTCTGAGAGAGATTTTTTTTATCCTACATTGTTCAGCACTTTGAGTATGTGATAAAGCAAATAAAAGGTTTTATTATTATTATTATTATTATTATTATTATTAGTAATAGTAGTAGTATTATTAATAAAATATATTGTAGGAAATGGGTCCATTGGAATTCTGCCTTTATATTGAAATGACGCAATGTATTTGTCCTACAGCTGATAAACATTCAGAATAAAATTGACCGTTCTTTCTCTTCCTCTCCCATTCCCTCTCTCTTTCTCTCTTTCTCTTTCTGTTTCTCTCTTTCTCTCTCGCTCCTCCCTTTCTCTCCCGACTTAGGCCCGGTGGCTGTTGACGGTATGTGGTCCGGCCACTCCCCCCCTCCGGTTCAGGAATCCTGGGTCAGTTTCACAGATACTCCTCCCTCCAGCACACTTCCAACAATGCACCCCGCGTCTATCCAGGTAGTGCAGCATACGCTTCCGTGGGCCTGTCCAGCTTTCTGGCTAGTCTCTTTACTCCTTCGGCCTTCAGCCCTCCTGCCTCTCCTCCATGCGTTCTGGGCTCCCAACGTTTCTCAGACCCGCTCCTGGGGTGGACTCCTCTCCCCCTCGGCGCAGCATGTTTTTAAGTCTCTCCTCCATCTCCATCGACTGAACCGACGAACGAACGCTGATATAACGATAAAGTCGTCTCTAAGTCTGATCTCTGATCAGCTGTGCGATGGCAGGGAGAGGCTTAAAACTAGGCTGCAGCACATCGTCAGGTGCTGGATTGAGAAATGAGGCTCTAGACATCAGTCAAGGCATTAAGTAAGCTTACCGTCTCCTTGTAGATGTACCGTAGGCCTAAATGTTGCTGGTCAAGTTTCCCAGAAACACCTACAAACACACACACACCCAGTAGAGATGTCGATAAGCTTGCTTGCTGTGGATAAGGAGTTTGCTCCAGCCAGGTTCTGTGTCCCACTGTAGAGTGTGGCTGTGATGGTCGTTTAGCATACTTGGCCATAAAACTGACTACCCAGCTCCCCACCACCCACTGGTGATTCACATGATGTTTGTCTGTAGACATTTTTCTGTTTCCTTCTTTTTTTTCTCAGCAATGTCTGTTGCCTGTTTGCTGCGTGTCTGTCGTTGTGTTTAATCTTTACGTTAATTGACATCTTTTGATCTTTTTCGGTGCACTCGCTTCTTTTTTTTTTTTTTTTTTTTTCCTTAACTGTATCTGATACTGATCCTGACACGAGCGTAACAGTGATTTCACTGGGTGCAAAGCCTCGTTGACCGTTCATATCCTTGGCCTTCCCCACCACTTCAGGAGAGCGCAACGATTAGGACTTCAGTGCCCTCGGCCGCAACCAACGAGATCCAAAGACAAACCAGTGGCTACGACGACCCCTGGAAGATAACGGATGAACAGAGGCAGTATTACATCAACCAGTTCAAGACCATCCAACCTGACCTCACAGGCTTCATACCCGGTTAGAGGAGAATCTTCTCATCCCCCCCCCCAATCCACTGTTTTGACCTGTGGTTCTGTTTTTTCATCACGTAAACAATGTGTCTGACTTCTCTGTTTTAGGTTCTGCAGCTAAAGAGTTTTTCACAAAATCAAAGCTGCCTATACTGGAATTGTCTCATATTTGGTAAGTGTGTCTCAGAGGGTCATGGTTTGGTTTTTAATCCTAAGATTAATCATTCTAAAGGCTATCAATTACCCTCCTCCATTTTGTGGAATAAGTCACGTAGCTATGAGGTCACTTGTTTTCTTTTGTGCTCTTGTTTAATTTACTGGTTGACTGCATCCTGCTTTTAGCATTAAGGCTTATGGCAGTGTTTGAGCTCATATTGTGCAGCTTTGGTGTTTCTTTGTCAACCCTGTTTAAATTCATGCTGTGTAAACACATGTAACAGTGTAAACACATGTAACTCAAGTTTGACATTAGGGATAGTGTGCATTTGGTTGTGGTCTATTTGCCTTTTATTGTGAAGTCAACTGTTGATGTTTTTCCTCCAGGGAGCTGTCAGATTTCGATAAAGATGGCGCACTGACACTAGATGAGTTCTGTGCTGCGTTCCATTTGGTGGTTGCTCGGAAAAACGGTTACGAGCTCCCCGAGAAGCTTCCAGAAAGTCTCATGCCAAAGCTCATCGACCTGGATGACTCAGCAGGTACTTAACTTTTATCCAGTGCAAAGATCTGCTCAAAAGTGTCACCTTCAGAGTCGAGCAATTGAGTCACCTTTGTTGTCATACAGAGTGTTTACACAGTCTTATTCATTCATGGCCTCGGGTTTCTCTGATGTGTGTGACTAAAAAGAAATGTTTTCAGCACAGTACCTCATTTCATTAAAGACCTTGAGCCTTCATTGTTGGCATGGGACAAATATGATCTTGGGATTAACGTTGATTAATTACATGGTGGGTGTGGTGGCATAGTGGTTAAGGAGTAGCCTGAAAATGTGTGGGTTCAATTCCTGTATTCCAATGTTGTGCCCTTGAGCAATGCACTTAACCCCAAGTTGCTTTGGGGACAATGTAGTCCCTTGTAATAGAATTGACGTATGTCACTTTGGATGAAAAAGTGTAATGTGTGGTTGTGTGTGTGTTAACCTCTACTCCAGAAGTCCCGGAGCCTGCTCTCGATGTGGGATACTCCGGCTCGCCTGTGGAGGTCACTTCCAACAAGTCCCCCTCCATGCCTTCCCTCAACCAGAACTGGCCAGAGCTTAACCAGAGTAACGAGGTTCGCCCCACCCAGACACCTCCACACCTCCATCTTCCTCCGTGCTAGCATGCACACCTGCTATCTGCATTACATAATGGGGACTCAATCTAAATGGGAATGTCAATATGCTTTTATTACTTTTATCTATGGAGGAATAAGGAAAAAAGGATTATTTTTATTTATTATTATTATTTGGGATTTGCTTCAGCCCCCAGTTGGCTTCGACAAGCACAGCATCTCTCTGTCTTGGCCGCCACGCAAAGCATTCACCGTTGTTCACCCAAAAAGCCTCTCAGACCGAGGGAGAAAAAACCCCTGTCGCTCTGTTTGGAATGCAGTTGCTGCGCTGTTAGGAACAACAGAGTCAAAGAGTTACATTGTTTGAATGGAGCACTGCCCAACTATCTATGCTCTTAACCGTAATCAGTTTTATTGTATTCAGTCAAGGTTCTCAAACATCCCCCTTCCCCCATGATTACTTCAGTTAAGTTTAACATCTTGTTTAGGTTGCCCCATTATTACTTCACTCAAGTTTAGTATCTTGTTTAGGTTTCCCCCATTATTACTTCAGTTTAGTTTTGTGTCTTGTTTAGGTTGCCCCCATTATTATTTCAGTTTAGTTTAGCCAGGTTTATGAACAAGATGGAGATGATCAGTGACACGGATGCATTTTGAGATGGCGTCGTTTGCAGGCAGGGACGTTATTCGACTCTTATCAGTGAAAGAGGAAGGAAATGAGATCTATGTTATAGCTCCAACGACAAGACAGGTTTTGCTCTAGCTGAATCAAAGATAATTCAGTTTTTTGCTATTAGATATTTTCAGATTAATACATTTGATCTTTTCACAGAACAGGCACTGCTGTCGCTTTGGTATTCCTAAAAATACATTAAGTGTTTTTTTTGTTTTGTTTTTTGCTGCTGGAAACATGGTTAATGTGCATGAAGAGTTACAAATAAAAAATCAAAATGGGACATGCAGAATTCATAGTGGCATAACAGGCCTTTAAGTGGCTGCAGAGTTACCTTGTCTCACTTCAGTGAAAATTCGCTCAAGTGCTCCCAAGCACATTCATGCACTTGAACATTTTGAAAGGTGCCCAAAGCTGTCACAATTGAGCTTTTCTTCCCTGAGAGGGGTGAGGGGAGGGGGGGAGGTCATGTTTGCAACATTTTTGGTCAGTGTTAGACAGTCCTCATGCTGCTGTACAGTGTTCTTTGCCTTTCGAGACCGAAATAGTGAGTGGTTTTGTTGCGTTTGTTGTGTGCTTTTTGAAGTCAATCATGAGAGGATGGGTGGAGGGTGAAGATTGATGCTATAACTCCACAGTGCTGACTGTCTTTTCTGCTGTGTCTCTCTCTCTCTCTTTCTCTCCCTCTCCCTCTCTCTCTCTCTCTCTCTCCCTGTCTGTCTCTCCGCAGCAGTGGGAGACTTTTAGCGAGCGCTCGTCCAGCTCACAAACTCTGACCCAATTTGATTCTAACATTGCACCAGCTGACCCTGTAAGTCAATCACCTAGTAGTGCGCCTGTCTGGTGATTAATGATTTCATTAACCTTCACTCTGCCTTCAGCCAGCTGCCTTCAACTTCACTCTTCTGATCTCTCTCTCTCTCTCTCTCTCTCTCTTCTCTCTCTCTCTCTCTCTCTCTCTCTTTCTTGTTTCTTTCTCTCCCTCACTCTCAGTGTGTGTGTCTCTCTTTCTTTTTTTCTCTCTCTCTTTTTTTTCTGTCATTTTTTTTTTATCCTCTTTTTCTTACTTGGGAAAAAATAAATAAAATAAACTGCATGTGTTCGAAAGCCAACCGTCACCACCATGGCGTCACTGTAATTTTTGATTTAATTTATTTGTAATTTTTTGCTTGCTCCAGCTTTTATGGATTATTCTGTCTTAATGCTGTACCCACTTCTCAATTATGGAACCTTATTTAGTGGCAGGACTTTGCACAAGGTTGCTGAACAGACATTTACAGTAAATAGTCATTCATTTAAACTGACTGGTGCTGTGAGTAGTTTTCCTAGTCACACAGAAATGCTTCTTCAAAGGTTTTATCAGCACTCTAGACCTCCTGCTCCCTTCAGCAGACATATGAAGTAATGTCTTGAAAGACGAAAGTCCAGTGGTTTGGTGGCCCTCTGTTAACATTAGACTATGTTGGGGGTCTTTGTTGGTCTTTATTTTTCACGCAGACAGAATAAAGATTTGATTTCAGATACAGTTACCTTCTGTTTAAGACCTCAAGTCTTAGTACTTCACTGTTATTGTAATGATTATTAGATGATTGTAATGTTATCACAGTGTATAGTGTGCTGTTACTCTGCTTAGCAGTGTGAGACGAGCACAGGAGTGATTGTTCTGTTGCCTCACAGGATACAGCCATCGTCCACCCGGTCCCCATCCGCATGACCCCCAGCAAGATCCATATGCAGGAGATGGAGCTGAAGAGGGCAGGAAGTGGTAAACGCATCCCTTCCTCTTTCCCCTCTCCTCTGGAAAACCTGTCTGCTTTTCTTTCCTTCCTGTTCTGTAGGACTGTACTCTGTCTTTCTTTCTTTTTCTCTTTCTCTCTTTCTTTCTTTCTTTCTTTCTTTCTTTCTTTCTTTCTTTCTTTCTTACTCTCCCTCTTTCTCTCCCTCTCTCTCTCTCACTTACTCTTGCTTGTTCGTTCTCTCTCTCACTCTCTCTCTCTCTTGCCTGTTCTTTCTATCTATCCATCTATTAGATTCCACTACTTTATACCATTAAGTTAGTAATGCTTCATGTATGGTAAATCGTATTAAGCATTCCCTGGAAAGGTTTTATGGCCCAATTGAACTCCTATCTTGCGTAGGAAGAACAGGAAGAGAAGGGCTTGTCAGTGATTCAGCTGGTTTGGTTCAGTGCCCCTGAAGTGGGCAGTAAATTTAAACTCCCATCATCCCCTCCTTTCAAGCCATCTTAAGGATCTCAAGTCCCTGTGCGCTTTATCATAGGCCTTTAAACCTTGAAGAATTCTCTTTACTATAGCTCTGATTATGAAGGCAAACGGAAGCCCTTTGTTGTTACTTTTTCATTTCTATTCTTATGTAAATTGTTAGCACACATGTAGATGTACATGCAACAACTTCATTCCTTCATTGTGTTCTTCTATCTAAACTGAGAGACTTTGTTACTTTCCTTTTAGCTTCATTCCTAATAGTGGTAAAAGTTTGAGTGTAAATAAATAGTCCTCCTGCTAAATGTCTCAGTGGTGTGATGGTTGTCTGGTTGCTGCTGCTGTTTTGGTAAGACACTCCTGTTGTTGTGCTCTTGGCAGACCACACGCATCCCACCAGCCCTCTGCTGGCCAAACCTCCTGAGCTCTCTGAGGAGAGCAAACTAGCAGCTACAATTAAATTTCCTGGTAACACTGTAGGTAAGTGGGCTTCCCTCACACTCCTTATAGATCATATCAACCTCATTCCCTTCCCCTCTTAGTCAGAAGTAGTCTGTTTAAGTATAAGTTTAAGTATATATACTCTCTTGATCCCGTGAGGGGAAATTTGGTCTCTGCATTTATCCCAATCTGTGAATTAGTGAAACACACTCAGCACACAGTGAACACACAGTGAGGTGAAGCACACACTAATCCCGGCGCAGTGAGCTGCCTGCAACATCAGCGGCGCTCGGGGAGCAGTGAGGGGTTAGGTGCCTTGCTCAAGGGCACGTCAGCCGTGTCTACTGGTCGGGGTTCGAACCAGCAACCCTCTGGTTACAAGTCCGAAGCGCTAACCAGTAGGCCACAGCTGCCCCCAATTGTGTCATACTCATTGTGTGTCTGGATCAATTCATTGTGTATTTTGGCATATGTAAAAATGTAAAATGCTTTACAGTCTGGAGAGTTTTTGAAGCATCTCCCATAATTCTTTTCCCCTCCTCAGGTGATGGTTATAGTAGTTCAGATTCATTTACGTCAGACCAAGAACCCATGGCCAGTGTTGTAACGCGTCAGAGGTGAGTCCCATCTCTCTCTCTCTCTCTCTCTCTCTCTCTCTCTCTCTCTCTCTCTCTCTCTCTCTCTCTCTCTCTCTCTCTCTCTCTCTCTCTCTCTCTCTCTCTCTCTCTCTCTCTCTCTCTCTCTCTCTCTCTCTCTCTAAAACCTGTCAGCACATGTAATTCGCACCTAATTCATATCTGATTGAAAATGGAAAGTGCAAATCTCAGGCTGAATGTTGCAGCTGAGATGGTTGTAGTGATGTGAGCTGTAATGCTGTGATTGTGCTGCAGGTCTCATTCGGGGACGTCTCCCGAAGGGCTAAAGGTGGTGGCTCCCCCTCCCCCGCCCCCCAGACCCCACGCCTCACACTCACGCTCCTCCTCACTAGATATGAATCGCAACTTCGCCGCCGTCACCTCAGGTGCTCCCTTCCGCAAACACGACTCCGAGTTGTTTTCTTTTCCTGTGTCATAAACTCGAAAGGACGACTATAATCAAAAATTAGAATCAAAGCAGTTAAACAACAATGCCTCACTATGCTATACGTACTATTAAAGGGGATAGTTTGTAGTTGTGCTCAGTGTGGTTAATCATGTGCTTGTGTGTGTCCATCACAGATCACAGCTAGTTTGTAGTTAGTTGTGCTCAGTGTGGTTAATCATGTGTTTGTGTGTGTCCATCACAGCGGGCCAGCAGCAGCCGGGTGTGGTGGCGTTCCCTCCAGCAGTGCCTCCCAGACCGCAGCCCACACAGGTACCACGCCCAGCCGCACCGCACGCTTATCCCTCATCCCACAGCACACCAAACACCCACGCATCCGACCTGACGCAAACGTGATGCAGACACCCTCTGTCAACATCTGCACTCATCCAAACCCCCTTCATAGCTCGGATATATCCCTATAGCATTCAGTATTTTTCATAACTGTGGGGAGGAGTGTTGTTAGAAGGCATTGAGAAGCTAAACACTTGATTATGATGCATTTAAATTAATACATCTACTTAACATGCATTAAAGTGACACAATGTTGTTCTTTTACCTTAAAATAGAGGTTTCAAATGCCCATGCTTCACTGATGTACACCCATAAAGCGTACTACATACTCGCCGCACCCGACCGGTAGCACGACAATGTGACGTCAAAATTGCGTCATTTCCTCTGTCGCACGAGCAATTTCAGCCTCGCGCAGGCAGGTCGTTTCACAGGAGATTTTTTTCCAGATGCGCGCGACAAGCAGGATGAGCTTGAAGCCAAGATCAGGGAGCATGCGTGCCTCTATACAGACATCAACCACATTCAGGCATTTCATATAGCCTAGCCCACATCTTAAATAAACATGTTGGAATAGTCAGTTTGAGAAGAGAGGGAAAATAACCTGGCTAGGTTACCAGCGAGAGTTCGTGGTTTTTAAATAGTTTGCTGGATAAGTTAATGAAGCTACCAGAGAGAGGGAATTAAGATGAAAGACCTAGGACCCAGGGACATGCCAATAATCCAGCAAAAGGTAACAAAGATATTTATTTTCAACCAAAGGATCCACCTCAGGAAATTACACAAACTCATCTCTCAGCACCAGCCAGCTAGCTAAAAATGAATTATCCTATCGGGATCTAATCTATCTATCTATTCTATCTATCTATCTATCTATCTATCTATCTATCTATCTATCTATCTATCTATCTATCTATCTATCTATCTGCATTCATCATCTATCTATCTTGGAAATCTATCTGGTATCTATCTATGGTCTATCTATCTATCTAATCTATCATCATCTACCTACCTAAGATGTCTGAAGTATCATCACAGAGGGTAGTTTTACTGCCCTTGAGGCCAATGCCAATTCGGGAGAATATTGCAACTAGTGTCGTGACCACCACGCGTGAGTTTAAATGGTTACGGCGCTCCCGTGACGTCACATTGTCGCGCTACCAGTCGGGAGTGGCCTGCTAAGGTCTGCTAATCAAGTGAACATATGGTGATGGCAATATAGGTGATGAATCGCTCTTGCAGATGAAGCTTTTCACTCTGTAAAATGATGACATATGATGTAAAAATGGTGCCTGGTGGCCCACTCAGTCACTGCTTCACTGGCCTCTCGCTCTCTTTCTCTTTCTCTCTCTCTCTCTCTCTCTCTCTTTTCTTCACTTAATCTCTCCCTTTTCTCTCCCTTCCTGTGCCCTCCAGGCTGCGGGTCCTCACGGCCATCGTCCAGTAGAGGGCGACAGTCTGCCGGTCCACTGCAGCACGTCCCCTCAGCAGATCCCCGAGCAGCCCAACTTCGCCGACTTCAGCCAGTTCCAGGCCTTCGCCGACCAGCCCGCCGAGGATGCCGAAAAACACTCTGAAACCGCACAGGTAGGCATGCAGAGGAAGGAGGGGGCCAGATTTGCATACGCACAGATGTGCTCCGTCATATACGAAGATGGATACACACACACACACACACACTGGCATTCTATAAAGGGGTCTAGAATAGAACAGCTTGTGTCCAATCAAGTTAGTGTCATGTCATGAATTCCAAAGAGATTAAACTTTATCCCAGAATTTCTGTTGGACAGGATATGAACACCAGAGAAACACACACACACACACACACGCAAGCAAATATGATGGTAGTCAGAGACGGATATACACACACAGTAAACAAGAGACAAACTCCTTCCTTGGTTGACTGAATGTATGACTTATTTGGCCAGATGCTCCTACCAATAAACTGCTAAAGCCCTTCCAGTTTAATTAAAGCAGCACAACTCATCTGATCTATAACTCACTCCTTACATCAGCTCCTTTGGGTTTTTGGGTTTTTAAAGATGTTTATATTTCAGATAGCATGAACACAACACAGCTGCAGGCTGCTATTGCGAAACCCTTTGGACGTTGGCCGAGTTGCCAAAATGCATGAGCGGCCGTTGCAGTGTCTTGCGCCCTTTCAGACAATGAGGCCTCTGTGCCTGGAGCTGTATGAATTGGCACAAGAGGTCTAGAAGTGGCCTTTTTGTTTGAGCAGGATGTGCGTAACTTGTTGTGCAGCAGGGATCTTGGCATCGGCCACGGGCATCCTGGGCCCAGTGCTTTAGCCAGAGTGGACACAGGGAGTTTTGAGTCACGCCATGGTGCTTGCAGCCGAGACTATTGGAGTGGTTGTGCGCCTGAGCTGTTCCAGCAGATATAGGCCCCAGAGCAGACACAATGCTGATTTAGGGTAATACGATACAGTGAGGTCAGGGCTCAGTTCACAAACAAGAGAATACTTCCCTGTATGTGGGCGGTGGTAGCGTAGTGCTGAAGGAGCTGGTCTAGCATGCAGTAGCCAGAAAAGTTGTGGGCTCAACTGCCGGCTTGCATTGTCGTGCCACTAAGCTAGGCACTTAACCCTGAGTTGCTCCAGGAACAATGAAACAATGCCCTTGTAATATAATGCACATATGTTAGTCGCGTTGGAAAAAGCGTCTGTTAAATTAATAAATGTAGATGTAAATGTATGTGGGTGGCAGGCAAGCAAGACACACACAGACCAAGAGATGCACTTTTCATGTTTCATCATGTTTTATTTTGCTCTGGTATCGCTTAGGATAATTGTGGGGTGGTTGTGATCTCACTGGTTTGTGTCTTCTGTCCAGGCAGAGAAAGCTGGCGACGTAGCAGGTCCCTTGAGGACCGCGAAGTCCGACGGTCAAAGTGAAGAAAGAGCCGCCGCTACTGTGAACTCTGTAAGTAGTGATGCCTCTCGTCGTTTCTTGGTGTTTTTTATGCCTCCAACGTTGTCTTCAAAGCAGCGCTGCCTGCAAGGCGCTATGGTTAGGCATGGGTTAAGGTTAGGTTTAGGGTTGGAGTTAGGTTTAGGATAAAGTGCCTTTAAGTCGACGGTGGCAGCGCTGCCTGGAAGACGACGTTGGGGGCATAAAACACCATCGAGACCTCTCGTCCTCCTCCTACATGCACCCATGTGACTGGTATTTTTGGTGCATGTACAGGTCATTGTGCCAGTTCTGTTGGACAGTGCCAGAAGGCCTGGCCCAGTCCACACTGAAGGCCAATTTTTAGCCGAACTATGAAAGCCTGCACCTCCAGCGACATCTGTCGGCAACAATTCATTTTTGTCAAGCGACACTTGTCACCTGGACATGGCCCTCATGCTGTTATTCAGCCCCCAGCTCTGGGCAGGAACAGATATGACTCATTACAAAAGCAGACTGTTGAAAAGTATACTCCAAAGTATACTCAGCATCTTACTGTGTTTATGGACATCTGCTGTTTGGACATTAAATCGGTGACCTCAGCGTTATCGATGCCTTGTGTAAAATGTCCTAATCACTTTGCCCATCTGTCCACATTGTGGACGTTGTGTGTGTCCCATCTGAACGGTAACAGTAAGTGGAGATGTCCGACTCCTTAATAGCTTAAGTGTTAGTGTCTGGTATAAATTTAAGAAGTGACGTCTTGTGTCTGGATTTTCATGCCATTACACACATTTGTAAGGATGTTCAGACAGGAGAAATCGCACAGGAACATTATAGCACACTCATACTCTTTCTGAGTTTTTTTCTACATTGGCCTGTTTTACTGGAAATGGTCATGAGCTCAGTTTCCACAACTACCCTAGAAATACATTCACAGCCTCACTCTTAACGCAATCTGGTACCATATAAAGATATATAAAAATTTACTAAAAAAGTCATTTTATTTGGACCGTGCAATGAAATCTGAACAGCTGTAGTCGTTTTAATGACCTAATGAAAACTGAGCGAGTTCATTTGCTTCTGGTCTCCTCCCAGGCCAAAGGCTCCACTGGGCCTCTGGCCCCGCCTCCCAAGCCTGTGCGACGGAGACTGAAGTCGGAGGACGAGCTGAGGCCCGAGGCGGAGGAGCACCCCCCAAAGTCCAACGTCATCACTGCGGTCCTCACCACGCAGCCCTCCATTCCACGGTACGGCCTGGTCCACTCTAACATGGCTAGACTGTCCACTCTACAAACCGGACAACTTCTTTAGTTCACACGTGCAACACTCATTGTATTAACATTTGTTCTTTGTGGTTTTACTAAATGTAATCAGACTTGTAAATGTACCAATAATTATTTTGATCAATAAATTGCTAACTATTTGTTGAAAAGTTTCCTTTTGATACTCTAGCCTGATGTTATTCCTCTGTGGCCTTTTTATCTGAACGTTTTCTTCCACATGGCCAGCATACAGATTAAAAGGGACCGTTTTATCAGTCTACAAGGGCTGACTTGTGGAAATACAGGCCATGGCCTTGCACCCTGACCAACATTGCTGTTACGTCACGCATATGCATGAACTGAGCTCATGTTTGTCTCTTGTCTCCTGCAGGTCTGTCGGTAAAGATAAAAAGGCCATTCAAGCTTCCATTAGAAGGAATAAGGAGACCAATACAGTCCTGGCCAGACTCAACAGTGAGCTACAACAACAGCTAAAGGTACGGCCCGTCACGCTTCTCAGACAAAATAGCCAGAGAGAGGGTTTCTGTACGTACACACCGCCACCGACTTGAGCTTCCAAAGAAGCTCTGGTCGCTCTGTCAAGGACGCTTGTCAAAAAAGTCCAGGGATGCTTTGGCCGCTCTGACGTGACCGCATTTTACGTTCCATCGTGTTCTAGCTTAATACTTTATTCTATTCGATTGGTTGCTGGTCGTTGGACGCTGAACCGCATCATAGCTCATTGCCATAAAGTTGACTTACTTTCAACTTCAACTCGCTCAAGACGCCCAACACGCGACGCCGACAGATTTGACGCTTCTGGCTGCTGAGAGAAGCTGGCTTCCATTGAAAATGAATGACTTCCTGACTCTTTGGAAGCTCAAGTCGGTGGCGGTGTGTACATACAGTTTACGTTGTGGAATGATTCATTCAACTACTACACAGTGCTTTGTTTTTTAGCAGGGGCATCCCTTTCGTTGTTTTGGTGGAGTTTGGGTTTCAGAAATGGAACTGACTTATCATTATGTGGATATTTGATTTAGTTTATTTAGTGTATTTAGTATTTTAGTATTTTTTTTATCTTCTACTGTCTCTTGTGCAGTTGAGTTTTGTTATATGTATATACTTCTATTACTTTTTCTGCTGTAAGTGCATGTTGTGTGTGATGTCTGTATGCTAATGAGACCTTGAATTTCCCTATCTATCTATCTATCTATCATCTATAAAGTATCTATCTATCTATCTATCTATCTATCTATCTATCTATCTATCTATCTGTCTATCTGTCTATCTGTCTATCTATCGAACTATCTATCTGTCTATCTGTCTATCTGTCTATCTGTCTATCTGGAATGTTTGGTTTTTAGTTTGTTTTCTTGCCTCTGACTGTGTGTGCAGGACCTGCTGGAAGAGAGAATATCTTTGGAAGTTCAACTGGAGCAGCTGAGACCGTTTTCCCATTTGTAACCCGTTTGGTTCCGGAACAATCCACGAAGAAGAGATAGAGGGTCAGACAGAACCTCCAGCAGGACGCACATGTTCACCCCCATCTCCGCCGTGTTAGTATGTGCTTGTGTGTGTGTGTGTGTGTGTGTGTGTCTGTGTGTGTGTGTGAGTGTGTGTGACACCTTACTCCGCATACACTTCTGTACAAAGATATGTAGTTGTTGCATTGAATTGCATTGTGTGTGTGTGTGTGTGTGAACAACAAACTTTGCGTCTGGGAGAAAGCTAAAGCATACAATCACCCGAGAGCATAGGGTAGGAATGTTACACGTTTTGGCACTTTTCATGAAGGCGATTAGTCGATGCAACGAGCCGTTGTTGTGGCAGACATCTATCCTCTCCGCACCATCAGCACCGCCTCGAAGGCCTTGCTACACACGCAGCGCCTGTGCTGGTGGACTGGAGAGTGAGGTAGCGGGGGTCGAGACCTTAGTGTTTCTTGGGTAGGTTAAAGCAGCAGGAGAGGAGCCGCGATGAAGACTTGGGGACTGAGTAATTGTGAGGTCTTTTGACTGACCCAATGTAAGGAAAGATAATCATGAGTTGTAGGGAAAGACTGGGGGTTCATTGTTTTTTTTATTTTTTATCTCTTAGTTTTGAAATGGACTGAGTTGACCTTACAGGCACGATCTAGTGGGCTTAATCAGGTCCAATCAGGCTCAATTAGGACCAGTTGTTTTTGTTTTTTTCTCTAAGGGAAAGTGGATACTATGGTCTAATTGGGTTTGATTCTCTCTGATGGAAATAATGGCTGCCGTAGTCTGTTTAGGTCTGATTCTCTGACTGAAAGGAGAGCAGAGGCTGCTGGGAAATGAAGGCTTGAGGCGTGAGAATGATTGTGGCGGGCCATCTTTCATTGTCTCACCGGCCTTTTTCAGAATCATTGACTGCAGAAGGGGCCCGTATTTTGTGTGTGTGTATACTGTGTGTGTGTGTCTAGGAGGTAGTGTTACATGTGTACGGAATCCCACAACAGAACTCTGCTTCCATTTTTTTTTTTCACCCCTCCCTCCCCCCCTTAGTATGCTCTGTGATGTAACAAAGGTCTTAGCCCTCGTGTACAGTCCTTTACTGGAGATGACCAATGTCCACCACCACTCTGACCCTCCTCCTCCCCCTCCAACCATCTCCCTCCCTATCTGCTCACGGGAATTGGCTGCCTCCTTTGCATGGTACATTATCAAAGATGTGGCCCGTGTTCAACCCCCCCCCCCCCTCAAAAAATAAAAATAAAAAATAAAAACTATGGGCTCCCCCTGTGGACAAACAGCACCTGGAGTCAAAGCGGTGAGACCTGAAACGACTGAACGACTGCACTTTTTCTCTCCCTTTTCAAGCATTTCACTACTTTGTTCCTGTTTTGTCTTTTTCACCCTTTAAAACATCATTTTAAACTGTGTATTGTTAATGCTCTTACCTGATGTTGCAAAAAGCTCTTAAAAGCAAACATAAAAAAAAAAAAACGGCAAACCACTTTATTTTGTATGGCTATACCTTTAACTAGTGTGACATTTTGTGTTCCCTAGATTTGTATTACTGTCTCTGTTTTGTTTGTTTGTTTATTTGATTTCTTCAAAGCTCCTGTTTATAATTTTTCTATTTTAGTTTCTTTGTTTTTGTTTTTTTTATTTTTCATTTGTTTGTTTCTTCACCAGTCCTCAAAGCCTTACTCTTAGCGTTCAGGTGTTCACTTTATTAAAGAGGCAGGACTTATTGTCTTGGCTGGCCATAGGTGTTAACATAAGCAAGAAAAGAAAAAAATACCCTGTCTACCTTTAACCATTCTCCCCTCCCTCTCCCCAATCTCACTCCCCATAACCCCCACCCAACCCTTTCCTTTGAACCAAGGTGAGCCTTCATCCCTGCTGTCTGGTCTATTGTACTGTAAAGGGGGCTGTTGTATATTGTATATGATACACACCTTTTGATCTCATATGTAAATTTGCATTAATTGCTGACTAACAGCAAAAAAATATTATATTTAATTGCTTATATTATGGCGGTGGGATCATAGATGTTTAACTGCATGGACCTATCTCTGCAGAATGAACTAGCAACTGTGTGATTTTTACACAAAATAAAAATGGCACAATATTTTAATGGCTGCTATCTCTTCCTTTGTCATTAGTGTAATTGTTGTGTTTGTTATGGTCATATCTTTAATGAAATAATCCTGCTGGGGGAAAAAAGCTGAAATTATTTTTGCTTTTGACAGTCTGGTGTTTGGTTGATGTCTGGAATCTCTGGATATCAGTTTTAGCACAGCAAATCATGGATTACGCGTGTCTGTGTTTGAGAGGGGCTTTACAAGTATATCAGAAAAACAGAAAACCAAGAGAAATTGTTGTACACATAGCTTTATTGTCAAAGGAGTAGAAGTTCCCCAACCTCAAGCAGTGTGCATTCACCCTTTTTATGGCCACATAAATCACATTTTGAATTCAAAACTGAATCTCAAACTAGTGCAGTATCCATCACATAGTGGAAAAAAGGAATGGAAGCATGTATACATTGTCCTTGGGTCCCACAGAGCAATCCCTATATATCTAGAGAGGTTTACAAGGTGGTTATGAAATGTGATCATTGTCTTTCAAGGTTTAAGGTTTGGAGCAGGAATCATGCTGAATTTCTAGAAGGAGAGGGTAGAATGCTAATAGCATGAACTGGTACACTAACCCCTAATGCTGAAGAACGCCGTTCTACTAAGCTCCTTGAAGATTGTTCTTGTTATTTTTTTCCCCTACCCATCCTTGCCAAGGAAACATTTGGAAAACACCACCACAGCTGCAGCTGTCACCTGGCACTGATGACGTCTACTTGACGACCCTAGAGGAGATGGGCAGAGAGCTGCTTCAGAATCACAGATATCAAACTAACATTTCTCATATTGACAACCACAACTATGGTTACTCTGATGTAGTAGAAAATACTGCATGATTTTTGTTTTTGTTAGTTGACTATCTGGCAGGGAGAGTTCTTTTTTTCCATGTATAATCACCGGTTGATCGTATTCTGAGCCCAACTTCACCACCAAGTAGATTGCTTGGCAAGGAGAAGCAATTTCCCATCCGTCCCAATTTAATGTTTGTCATTGCAGTCTTGCCTTTGCACAAAGAACCAAAATGGTTTCCCAAAGCATGACATGCTGGTATTCTCTGGCAGTGTTGGGAGTAATGCATAAAAAAAGTAATGTTATTACAGTAATGCATTGCTTTTTGCTGTAATGCAGTAATGTAAGGCATTACCAATACAATTTCAGTAATATTTTACTCGGTACAATTCTCAGTAACTGAAGTTACTTTGCTTTTTAATCCAAAATTGAGAAATGCTCAATTGGCACCAGAGAATATTATCCAAGAATTAAAAAAGTCATCTATGCTGGTCCTGGAATTTGATTGCCTTGTTTAGATGACTGTAGAAAGGGAATTTGAGTTATCTCTGCCATTCATGCAACAGATCTAACATGGTTAGGCTATACTTCTCATTTCAAGCAGTGAGAATAACTTAAATGTTGCTTTTACAGACAAAGATCGTAGCCATGTGGAAAGAAAAGGCAACCAGCAATGATGAGAACCATTTAAAGTCAACATACAATTTCACTATGGCTATATTTTACTATATTAAGTTGTGAGTGACCTTTGGCCTTTGGGGCCTACATCGTCCCATGAGCCATAACTGCAACCATTATATTGTTCTTTTGTTAGCCTTAAACCTAGCTCAGTCATTATGCCATACCACATCACCTCCTGCCGTGTAATGAGCTGCATTGAACACATGAAGATCTATTGAGAACACCAAATCCATATTTCCTGTTATTTTGGTGAAAGTAATGTAAACGTAGTGTAATGCCTTACAATTCAAAGACAGTAATATTGTAATGTAACAAATTACTTTGAGATGACAGTAACAAGTAATAAATAATGTATTACGCTTTTGAAGTAACTTGCCCAACACTGTTCTCTGGAGGGGCTGAGAGAACTCACACGGTGGTCTGTTTGTAGCGGTCCAGTGCCTCTTGTGCCACCACCTCGGAGAACTTGGGGTCACTCCATGGGATGTCCCCGGGCACGGTAAAGGTCATTGGGGGAGCATCGAACAGCTGTACCGAGACGTTGGTGTCACCCGGCTCTTTAGATTCCTCATTGCTCCTGTTCAAGATCTATGAGTAAATAAGTGTACTGGTAAAGTGAAGCCTTATATGGTGCCAGTCCCAGATTAAAAGCTTTTTTCAATGGATGTTTTCATATTTTCCTTTCAGCCCAGGACAAGTCGTAATCCATGTATGGGAAACCAGTGTTTACTTTTAGTGTTTAAGACAGGTTAATGATTCAAACAACTTTTTCAACATGTTTCATGTCAAGTTGTTCTTTTCCCTCATGATTGCGTAAACCTTTTGCCATTTTTAAATGTCAACAAATGGAAATGAAGGAGTCACGTACCGTTTTGACCTGGAAGAAGCCATCTTTGGTCTCGGTGTTGTTAGCCAGAGTAGAGACCCAGCCAAACTGCTTGTTAAACATGTCCAGCAGTCTGGAGGTGTTGAACATCTCCTCCTCGAACTTGCGCAGGAGTCTGTTGTACTCCTGCGTGAACCTCTCAGCCCTCTCCAGAGCCTGCTCCAGCTGCTCTTTCAGGGGGCCTTCCAGAGGTTTCTTTCCAGAACAGTCTGAGGAGAAACAGAACAAGTTCCTGTGAGCCTCTATGCCTCAAACACTATTCTGCTACATCAGAGATGCAATCCTTGGTTCAGTTTTGCGAAAGGTTAATATGCGATCTTAACAGCCAATCAGATTACTAGAGAACTGTGTGGAGCAATTTGCTCATTTTGACAAAGTGTAAGGCATTAGAATTGCTAACTGTACCTTTTAGTTTATCTTTTTACAAGACTTTTACAGAGATCTTTTTACAAGGCTTTTTACTATAAATTCATTATTGTGCAGACTATGCACAGCATCAGCAGCTGATGTGATTAAGTTGGCTCAAGTTCTGATTTCTAAATAGCATGTAATTCTTTTGTTGGGAGAATAATGTCTGGTTGCCAAAGTTCTGACAGGTGTCTTTTTGCCCAGTGTCTGTCTAGACATTAAAGCCAGTGTAAGCAAACGTTTCTGGGGCTGTAGTTACTGGCATTAATATCAGTGTAGCATTGCCCAGAGGAAAGGACTCAGTGGCTCTTACCGATGTGCTGGATAGCTTTGCATTTCTCACACTCCTCCTTGAGCTTGATGCAGCCAGCCGAGTTCCTCCGAATCTCCCTGCAGGTCATGCGGTCGTTCCCGAAGGGTTTAGTGATGACAACATCCTCGTTCGTGCTTTCGTCTACAAGCAAACAGAACAATTATGTTACATTACCGATACAAACTACCCGAAAGAAATCGGTCGCACTGAGAAGATGGCTATGCAAAAGACTAAACTAATACATTAACAGTAACACAAAGATACTACTACCTCCAGATGGGTTGAACCCAAAGTCCCCATCACTGCCCATGTGTGACCCCATAGACTGAAACATGTTCCGAGCCATATCCATCATTGGCTGGAACATGCTCTGGAATCCGTGGAAGTGCGGGTCCGACAGAGGGGACCGGTAGACACGCTGACGGCCGAAGGGGCTGTTGAAGATCGGGTGGTGGAAGGAGCGCATGCGGTCGAACACCTGCATGCTGTCGTGGAAGATGCTATCCACACCCTCGGACACCTCTGAATAGTGCTTCTCCAGGTTCTGGAACTCACGGCTCTGCTGTTGGTCCTCCCGGGCCAGTGTGTCGATGTTCTCGCCGTTGATCCAGATGGAGAATGGAGACGTCCTGTTCAGAACCTCCTCCAACTGAGAGACAGGGAGAGTGCAACAACATTTTTCTAATATCATCAATATAGCATCAACAGGGATAGAAACATCACAGGTTCAACAGTACAGTTAACTATCACAGGACTTAAATCAATAAAAATATCTGTGCCTGAAGTTATCAGACATTTATGAGGACGCCATATATACTGTGGTCTCATTGACTATTTAAATCCTACTGGTTAGCGCTTCGGACTTGTAACCGGAAGGTTGCCGGTTCGAACCCCGACCAGTAGGAACGGCTGAAGTGCCCTTGAGCAAGGCACCTAACCCCTCACTGCTCCCCAAGCGCCGCTGTAGCAGGCAGCTCACTGCTCCGGGATTAGTGTGTGCTTCTCCTCACTGTGTGTTCACTGGCATGGTGCCTGAACACTTTAAGCCCTGCTATCATGTTTGGAAGCAGTGTAGCCAGTTGCAGTGGATAACTCTTAGTTTAGTTGCCTTATAGTTATAAGCACCATGTGGTTGGGGTGGTGGATGCTATGCATGACGTGCACCATCCCACCGTGGGCCCCATAAGACAGAGGGGCCCTAACTTCATTGGCAGGCAACAAGTCCGTCGAACTAAAGCTACTGCATGGCATGAGAGAACATTGAGCTGACCCACCCCTATGTGCACTTAGGAACTTGCGCATGGTATCATTTCGCAATGCGATTTTGCCAAGTTAATAAATTAGATTTAGATTAAATTTAGTTCATACACGGTGGACTTTGCTTGCTGCTTTGTTCATAGTCAGTTGCTCCTCAGTGAAACTAAGGGCCCAGTTTGCGTGTGTGAAGATTGGCTGTATCTCCGGGGTGGACGTGCTGCTGTCGCTGCGACCGCTCACCTGTCGGCCTACCAGGCCAGAGCCACTGGAGCAGGTGCGTGAGTAGAACTTGACACAGGTGTTCTTCAGACAGGGCTTGCACTCCTCCCACAGGGCCTTGATGGTCTCATTGCACACCTCCTGCTCCTCTTCCAGCTTCGTCTCCATTTCTTGAGCGCTCTTCAGAGCCTCCTGTGGTGTGCACACAAACACACACACGCACACACACACACACACACACAGACACAGGCGGGGGTCTTCAATATTACTTTGAAATATTAATTCCTTGTTTTATAAAAAAAATATCAAAATGGAATTATTTTTTCCAACCCATTTACTGTTATCTTCTTCATGGTTTTAAAATGGTGTGTAATTCATTTTTCACCATGTTTTTCCACTCAAATCCTTGCATGCCTAAGCATGCCAGTTCAAGACAGGAACTCTGCCTCAACCCGCAACTCAGCCAACCCAGGACACGTTCCACAGCTCATGGTCTCAGACCCACAGTACCTCCTTCTCCTGTTTGGTTTTCTCCAGGGCCGACAGGAACTTCTTGTGGTCCTCTCCTGATTTTTCCATCACCGACTTCATCTCCTTCACCCCTGTGATGGCATTCTCAATCTGCTTGTCCAGATACTTCTCTCCCTGGAGCGAGATCTCTGCGGCACACAGAGCAGAGCTTGGGTGAGTCTCACACAAAGCTGAAAAGCTAATAATCAATGCCCAGCTAATAAAACTCATAAGAACATGACTAAGGAATGCTGGTGGTGCATTCTTTCGAATTTCAATAACATTTAGTACTAATAATAATAGTAGGCCTACATTTTAATAATGAAGAGATTAAAATAAAACACACATTCATTTTCAATCAATAATACTAACAATCTGACCACGTCCTAGCTAGCTTTAAAAGAAGCTGATTAATGATGATAACTTTGTTACTCACGACCGAGGTCTTCTTTGGAAGGAGGCAAAATGCTTTCTGATAGGACACATAGAAGAGCAAGAACCGCCACAGAGCTGAAGACCCTCATTTTGTAAAAACCAGCAAAAACCTGAAACACAGACATGTCAACGTTAAGGGTTTTACCTAATGGTCTAAACATATAGGGTTTTCTGGACCCCCTATCTACACTGATGCTTAAGAATTAAGAATACAATGGCAATATTGGGTAGACAAAACTGAATACAAACCATTATGATAAATAACACATCTACATATCATAAAATATCAATTACAGTATATGTGTGTATGATTATGATAACATAAACAGTTACTATAAAGAAGCATTATAACATCTCGCCTTCAAACTAATTGAAGACTAGATGTGTCACCTAGCGAAAGCCAGACCGTCTGTATGCATGTGTGTGTGTGTGTTTGTGTGTGTGTGTGTGTGTGTGTGTGTGTGTGTGTGTGTGTGTGTGTGTGTGTGTGTGTGTGTGTGTGTGTGTGTTTTTTTATGATGTCATGCTTAGCCTGATGAGCCAGCTAGGGTGCGTCTAGATTTTTAGGCTAACTATTGCTGAGTGATCTCTTAGTTTTGAATATGACCGTCAACTCAACTTAATTTTTTTCCAGAGCTGTATGTCTGTGTGTCTGTTCAAAATTGTGTGTATGTGTCTGCACAAACAATGTGCCTGAGTGTGTGTGTGTGTGTGTGTGTGTGTGTGTGTAAATGTAAAAAGGTATGCATACTAGATGCTGCTTCCAAACTGATTTAATGCACATATTCACATCCTCATACAGTCCAGTCATACAGTGGTCCACTGGCCCAAACAAAAAAAAGTGTTTTTTCATGACGTGCATCAGAAGAATTTGGTAGTGATGAACCATGTCAAATTTCCTTTACTTCTCATCACAAGATATCGGCACAAAATTGTTTTGCCTGCTGAAGTTTCATTTGGCCAATTTTGTTGAGTGAGCCAAATGCCATATATCACAGAAAAAATATTAGTCTTGCAGCAATTCAGTGACAGCAACACCACCAAAATGTAATCTATTTTCAGTTCAAATATCAACCTGACCTATTTTTTTCTTTTAAAAATAGGCATTATCTGAGACAAATCTCTCTGTTCTCCTATGACTTTGCAGTTTTATATTTGTCTGGCTGTCAATTGAAGGGGAACACTATAGCTGACCTTGGTGGGTTTCATGATACTCATGTCTTTTTTTGATACCTGGGAGGTGCTCCTGTTTTTCTTTCCCAATATTCCCACTAAATATTATTTGTGAGTTATTATAAATGAAGAGAATGATCACAAAATGCTCTTTCAACGCAATGCATTCAAATTTAGTGGGCCTGGACAATATTGTCCTCCTTCAGCAATCTGACACCTTTGAACTTGTGTAGCTCCATCAGTGATTACACAGAAACAAGCACAAATCCCTGCAAGTCTGTAATCTCTCTTGATAATCTGTGAAATCTCCTAATCCAACATCCTTCACTTTATGTTTCAACAAAGCCTGTGTTTACATGCAACCCTCTAGAGTGTGTTTTACTGTTACTTGTATAAGACTGAAGATAGGGTAGCAACATTATAAAGAGAGAAGTAACAGAAAAGTCACAGTATTTGGTCTGTGGCCATTTCTTCTATGGAGGAGGTGGCTACTTTGTGTCTGGCGGTCCACTGTGAAACACTGCAGAGTTACTGCTGTGCTCTGAGAGGTCTGAGAGGGTAGAGAGAAATTAGAGTTCACATCCCAATCAAGTGCAAAAAGCTCACAAACATGACGGCTCTTAGACACAGGGAGCCTTAGTTACATAAGAAGCATGTAATCCTCTAAATTCTTTACACAAATGTTGCCTGTGGTGCAGCTGGTGGACTATAAGAGAGAGAGAGAGAGAGAGAGAGAGAGAGAGAGAGAGAAGGGGGGACCTCTCAGGATTGCAAAGTCATTCTAACAGCTGTTTGCAGTGCAGACCTGGAAGGGTACCCTACTCTCCTCTTTCCTCAGTGAGCTGGACAAACATTGGGTGGAGTGTGATGTGCAGCTAGCTATCCATACAAATCATACAAAGTTGCTATCATTCTCTTGACATGAGAGTATATTAGCTCAATTAAACCTAAAATCACTCTCAATTATGAGACAACAATTTGGACAGCGTTTAAAAATGAGACGCATGAGAGCGCACGCAACTGACAAAAGGCAGGCGGCTTGCCATCAAATGTAAACATGCTGTGGGGGGAAAAAAACACAAACGGTGCGCAACAAGCTCGCCATCAGCCTGCCCCATCATGTCAGTGGGACAAGTCGAACTGCGTCGAAAAATCTATATGAATTCTGTGTCATTGTCAGCTAAATGGGCAACATAACGTGTGATCTTGACAGCATGCAGTTGCCTTGAATGGTTGGTGATGTTGAACAATTTCTTCTTGTGTACTACTACGCACGTCACCCTGGTTGTGTGAATACATGTTTTCCTTTTTTGAAAACAAAATGTTTACATGCGCCCCAAAATCAAAATATCGAAATAGTTTAACATTTACATTTTACAGCCCAAATCATGGAAATCCATCTTTAAAGCCTATATTGTACTGTATATACCATATATGTAGACATGGTACTATACCATTTTTGTAAACATGGTACTACAACACATCTCTCTGAAAATTATTTGTGGTGGCTTTTGCAAATGAGTGAATGCACGAGGGATATGCTATTTCAAACATATGAAGCATTAGAAAGCATCTCTCACCTCAGATAAAGCCTTGAAGCCTTCCCAGTTGATGAAGTGCAGCAGGGACTGTTGTCCACCGCCATGTATTTATACCGAGCCGCGCGGTGATGTTGATTGGTGATTCACTGGACAAGAACGCCCTGTGGACTTTTCCAGAAGTTGTGTAATTTCTCGCGCACAATCCATGTAGATATTTTATTTGGGCGGTAGAGGGCGTTGTTGTCCCATCAAGTTCATGGTCCTGTTGGGGGGCATATTTGTTTCTATAATCGCACAAATTGGCAAAATACACCTTTGACGTTCGTTTTACAGCTAGTATGGAAATCTTGCAAACCTATGAATTCCTTTCATTCCTTTCATCTTTTGGAATTTTCAGAAGTGTGCACGGGATGATGTAGCCGACTCAAGCAGATTCAGGTTCTAGCCTAGTGGTCTAAGCCAGGTATGGCTAAATGAGCACTGAAATTACAGCTATGGTTGCTAATGCTCAGAGAAAGAAAACCGCAGGCGCAGTACTCCCATTATAGGCTACTGAGTCGGGTAGAGGCAGCAGACAACCTGTTACCTCATGCCCCATCACCCCGTTGCCAACATCCCAGACAAGTCCAAGGCGTCTCCGCCTACACATACCCCTTTAAAAGTTTTATTTGTAAAGTATGCCTTTCCTTGTGACACATGAAGGTCATTATATAACTCCAGTCAGACCCGACGTTGGTCCAGACAGCCTAGAAGCGGGAAAACAGGCAATATCTAGCAACCTCATAAACAAGGGAGCGGCTTCACTGATGCCGTCTGCTCTTGTCCCATTATTACTACAATGCAGTGGGCACGTAGGAACATCTGAACGTCCGGCTCGTGCACCATTCTGTTTTCGATTTGATCACGGACTGAACGGTGCGCTCTACCTCTGCAAATACGCTCAATCGGTGGCATCAGGGGCGTAGGACTGAGGGTAAAACCAGTACTGATTACTAGGGCCCCAAGGAGAGAGGGCCCTTGAACAGTCTGGAATATAAGCATGAGGGGGGCCTATGCATAGGGCCCAGGATCTTGTGCTACGCCCCTGAATGGCATATGCAGTTTTGCCCAGAGAAGCTAAGGCCATAGTTCTCTGCATCATGCAATGCATCTGGCAAAACTCTGTGGTTATTCCAGTGCATGGATGACGTGGGAAAATATTTGTGCCCGACTTGTTTTCCCTGCAGCCACATTCGTGTCTTATCCCGTTGCCTGGATGTTTTCTGGTCTAGAAGATGACAAGATGATGAAGTTGTCAGATGTAAGATGATTCAGAGAACTCATGTGATGTGCTGCTCGGACAGTGACGATAAGGGGAATGAGTCAGGCATGGTTTCAGGCTGTGGGGGTTGGAAAAGCTAAATAGTGGTTAAAATCCATGTCTATCTTCCCCATCATCTCCATGGGCAGTCGGCCAACGGCAGGCCCTAGGCCAAGTGCTGTGTTGATGTTTTCTCTGCTCTTCCAGGGCCCTGCACTTCACAAGGTCACAGCGAGCCAGAGCGACACAATTTTGCACTCATTAATCCATTTTCTCCACGGTTGTGGTGGAGAAACAATGCATTCCTTGTACCCACACAATCATAGCATTCCAATAGTCACCACAGACTGGCTCAGAATTTGCGAAAATGTGTAAAATCAAAATGTTTTGTTATTTTCAGTGGCAATATGTAGTAGTCTATGCTGTCTTAAGACATGATGTATTACCATCTTAAACCCCAATGCTTCTAGTGTTGCAGAACATTCCAGTGAGTGCATCACATGTATGGACATTCAATGCAGTTGGTCTGGGAAGATTTGCATTGTGAGATCCCTGACCTCCTAATCCCCTAACCGTATACGTTACACCTACTTTCTGTGTACTCTCCAAAAGCTCTTTTTAAGTGCATGATTTTATTATCATAATAGAAAATGTGATTTATCATCATAGAAAATCTACAACACAATCCAGAATGCTCACATGGAAGTAAGGATGACAGATCTGATTTTAGTAGACAATGGTTGAGTTATTTTATTGGCTGCTTTATAAGATAAATAAACGTCAGATAAACTGCTGAAACAGTCAAGAACTGTCTGCCCTTGGCCAAGATCCTTTACATATAAACTAACTGTACCAAAGAATAGCAAGCAACGTCTTCTCTTCGGGAATACACACAAGATTTATAGTGGGCGCACTTTCTATTTTCTTTTTTGCTGATCTCTTTACAATATGTCCACCAGATGGCAGTCTATTCCCTTCAGAAATATTCAATTCAACCTTTATCTTATATTGTGAAGGATCTGCATTTTCACCATCAATTCATTCCGGCACCTCGCCCCACTACGCCATTAGTCTCTTCAAAGCTCTTGAGTGTGAACCTGGAAGCCTATTTATCCTTCACATCCTGTATCGAGTATGGTAGGGGAAATCTCAGCGGTATAAGAAGTATTTCTAACACTCGCTTGCACTTGAGGAAAAAGATTAGAGACTAAGTTGGACAGATTTCCTCAACTCAATGACCTACAGATGGAGCCTGAGCTGTTTTTCCCCTCCATTATGGTTTTCCCCTCCATTATGTTTTTTTCCAAGTTGAACAACAAAGAGGAATCAAGCAGCAGGAAGTCATTTTTAGTGAAGTGCTGTGTGATATTTTGTGTTCTCTGTTTATTTGACACATAGCCTGTGTCATATCTATTACACTTTCACTCCTCGCAGCTTATTGAACAATCTGTGGGGGGGACTGCAACAGCTTTGGGGATGTTCTGCAAATCTCGTTGACAACGGTACATTGTAGGCTACAGTCTACATTAAATCTCTGTCAAAGTGTGGTTTTGAATCTAAATTATGGATTGTCTTGTCAGCACGATTTTGTATTGTACATAGGGCCTGCCTCAGTGCAACCCCATGTTACTCTTTGCACTGTCCATTGTGCCATCCAAAGATCTTATATAAAGATATGGACTGGAGTTAGAACTGTCATAATATTATATTATCTTTTAAACCTTTAAAGTCATGTTGCTGTCATGAGTTACATTATTGATACCACATGTAGCTGTTAATCAGAATCAGAAAAAGTCTACCAGTGGAGAAATACGTCTGACCAAGGCTCAAAAGTTATGAAAACTCCAGAAAACCCTTACACATCCAATATGTGGTCCTACAACATTCAGAAGGGTATTACACATGTACGTATCATACAGCTAACTGGAATGGACAATTTATGAATTAATTGGAAATATTGTTTAAGATATAGTTTCTATAGTGTGCCCTGGTAGAACATATGTCAAAGCCTCTTCCCAGATCAGTAAAAGGAGGGGATAACTGGAGCACACAGATGCTAACGTTGCTTATTTCCACTTTTGAACGGTGCAGCATATGTAGTGATCTGAGTAGTAATCTTCTCAGATCAGTTTTGCCAGTGGGGTTTTCCAAAAGAAGCAGTCTGATGGAACAAGGGATTCCAAAAGGGTTTTAGTTTCCGCCATCTGACAGGAAACCTCGCTTACTATGTTGGTATATATACAAATAAGTCCATTGTGTACTGAATGTATATGCATGTACACTTCATGCATTACAATGTCCTTCTCTTAGTATGTTATAATGATGAACCACTGGCTTGTGATGGACTAGTGGATTCTAAGGACATGACCATGACCGAAGGAAACTACATGTGAAGCATACTCTTGGTTCTGCCTGGAGGACACATAACTGGACCCTCATCTTCTCCCTCGTGGCAGGGGAAGGCTGGGGTCGTCCGGAATGCATCTATAAAAGATGATGTGAGGACGTGTTTTTGTGAGAGAGAATGTCATTTGGCGCCACGGGAGACACCAGTAAACAGCTTTCTGTCCAGCAAACTGACCAGAGGTTTGGCCAGAACTATTCATTTTTATGTCTGGGAATTCCCCATAAAAATTCAGCATCAGGAAAAGGATTTTATAAAAATCAGCTCACACATATTTTGTCTAAGATGTGTGTATTTTTCTTAATGATAGAGTCTTATTAATCCATCGCAAGTCAGTCCAGTTGGAATCAGATATTTATATATAGAGGTTTGACTGATCCAGTATGTGCTTTTCAAATTAATTGATCCCTCATTTATCTACACTTGTGGTCTATTAGTTAAAGAATAGTGACAATGATTCCAAGAATCTACCAGCAGAACATCACCATTGTTACACTGGCAGGTCTCAGGACAACTTAAGAGTACTCTTTTCCATGGACGTCTCTGAGCAGACACAGCTCATCCAAAACAGTCTGCTGGAATGTGAGTGTGATGGAATGTTGTATCAGTTTTCAGCCAATTAAGCTTGTTTAATTTGTCCGTGTGCAAGATAGCAGTGCTGTTGCTGGGGATGGAAACCAAATGTACGGAACTGGTCCAGGACATCAGCAAGGTGCTGGAGAAGGTAAAGAACACTCTGTATCGTGATTGGCTCTTGTGCATCATCCACTGCTTCTTTGGCCAGTCTAGTATTCTTTGTTCTTGGAGCACACTGAGTGTGTGTGTGTGTGTGTGTGTGTCTGTGTGTGTGTGTGTGTGTCTGTGTGTGTGTGTGTGTGTGTGTGTGTGTGTGTGTGTGTGTGTGTGCGCGTACGTGCATGTGTGTGTGTGTGCGTGAATGCGTGCTTGCGTGTGTGTGTGTTCTGTCCATTAGGAGCATGTGTTTACTCTCTAAATGTCTACTGTAGTTTACTGCAGTTTGGTTGTTATACAGATGGATATACTGTAAGACTCATATAAATGTATGTTGGATGGCAACCCTGTGTATCTTCTTAAGATTGTTGCACCAGACATGGTGAAGACAAAGTTAGTCATCAGAGAAGTGGAAATAGCTGTGATTACATGTACATACATATATAACTATATAATATATATATTGTGGCAGCTGTGGCCTACTGGTTAGCACTTCGGACCTGTAACCGGAGGGTTGCCGGTTCGAACCCCGACCATTAGACATGGCTGACGTGCCCTTAAGCAAGGCACCTAACCCCTCACTGCTCCCCAAGCGCCGCTGTTGATGCAGGCAGCTCACTGCGCCGGGATTAGTGTGTGCTTCACTTCACTGTGTGTACACTGTGTGCTGAGTGTGTTTCACTAATTCACAGATTGAGATAAATGCAGAGACCAAATTTCCCTCACGGGATCAAAAGAGTATATATACTTATACTTATAACTACCAGCTGTCTTACTTAAAATCAACTCCTGTGTGCTTTTGTCCTCCTTCATGATGATAGATGACCATTATCTCTCCCCCGCAGGAATTTTGTTTTCTGTGGACAAGCACAGATCACATCAAGATGAGGGGAAAAAAGGACTCCCAGAGCTCCCATTCCAGGACTGCGTGTCTCACAGCAACGATCTGGAGTGATTTATGTAGCTGTGAAATTCCAGTTCCAGCGTGAGTCTGGGAGGGGGTTGGCACCTAAAGCGAGTCCCTTTATGTCACTTAAACGCAAAACATGCATAAATGCCTGCTGCATGTGTTTTGTTTTGTGCCAGAGGCATTCCTGAGTTGACTGCAGCGATGATGGCTTAAAAGCATCTGGGTTCAGATGCGCCGGAGTTGCAGTTGTGCCGAGGAATGTGGAGTTCTCTCACACGTGGACCCCAGAGGACTAGGACGAGGAGGAGGAAGAGGTGAAGAAGAAGGAGGAGGAGGAGGATTGAAGTTTACATTACAAGAGAAGCTTCAAGAGAAGAAAGAGGAACGCAGCACCCCCCCCCACACACACACACACACCCTGAGTGTGTATGATTATCTGTCAGCATGGGTCGCTGGTTGTAGGTTATACAGGCTCCATATGGAAAACCATGTGGGGATTCATCATCGTCATGACATGTCCTTGTCTATTGTCCAAAGACTCCAAAAAAGTGTCAAAATTCCATGATATCATGAACCTCTAATAACTCAAAATTACAAAATTGTCATCACATGATCTATGGCTAAATCCCAGCAAATGTGAATGTGTTTATCCAACTTTTAGGCTATGCGGATTAGACCCATGTGTACAAGTGCTGAGCATATCTTATGGAGGTGAATAAAAAGGAAATGATGTAGGCTGAGAGAGGGGGAGGAAGTTATATATGATTCTATTATAAATTCAGTGTCAGAGGTGAATATTTCCAGGAAGCTGTTGTGTAATGCATTTTCCAGATATTTTTTTCTCCCTGTTGCAATCACCTTTTTTCTAACATGTGGGGGAAGATAAGAAACCACTAGTTTGTGTTGGCAAAAGGTTAATCAAACGCCATGCTTACCATCAGATTGCGAATTACCCCACCATAATTGGGGGGTACTGCTCCTTCAGTTCTTCTATGGCCATCATGGTCCACTACCATACAGTATCAATCCCCATCGTGATCGCCAAGTGCAACATGTGTTGTGCAACACACATACAAGGTCTAAACATGCGACAAACTGATAAGGCTAATATCTCATTGTTATTATATATCCAAAAGAGAACCGTTTTGATCAGCTCTCAAAAGTTAGAAGTAAAGTGCACTGAAATACAATTCTAATAGTAAAAGTAATACCTTTACAAGAAGCCTATTGCCTATTTCATGAAATATTGATTTGGTTTATTTTTAGATTTCATAAGACCTGGAGGTAAGACCCAACCCTCTCGTATAAACAGAAACCAATTTTCTATTATAGT
Source organism: Alosa alosa (assembly GCF_017589495.1). Classification (NCBI taxonomy): domain Eukaryota; kingdom Metazoa; phylum Chordata; class Actinopteri; order Clupeiformes; family Clupeidae; genus Alosa; species Alosa alosa. Next base: position 17,356,688 of record NC_063196.1, read on the forward strand.
CTATGGTAGTCAGTGTCAAATCAACACAATTGCTTAGAGATATGTGAAACCTGAGCAATATTTAATGTGGTTAAGGAGCATACTATGAAAAAACATACTACCACAGAAGAACTACAGAGCGGTAACCTACAAAAATCTGATAACTAGAACAAGCTGGGTATCATCAACACTACAGTATCCTACAAATGAGTCACATACACACACATGCACACATACACTTTTCCTTTTCCTCACAGTGTCTCTGTGAATAAAATCAAATCCTAGTTTCATTAAGATAGTATCAGGGTTCTCAGATGAAACTACATTTATTGAACTAAAAATATGAAATAATAGAATCTAAAAACAATAGGCCTACTAAACAATTAGGCTAAAAACAAATTCAATGCATGTACTATTTAGCCTATAGGCTACTTGGCTCTTTTTATGTTTCCACAGGTTTCACTGATTATATACTGTTATATAGGCTTAACTACATCAGACCCTCTTGTGCATAATATAAAAACAACACAGGATCTGTGCCAAACTAATTTCAAAAGGGCACAATCATTTATTCAAGATAAAATTAGAATGGACACCTAGGCTATGGACTGGAGTTAATCTCCTTGGAAATGACAATCGATTTTACCTCACCACAATGTAAAATAATAATAATAAATTATTTAAATAGAGAATTATCTTGCTAACTAACCTTGCACTAACCAAGGTCCACTTTACTAGCCTCAGTGGGTAAGTAGCAGGTATAAGACTTGACATGAGTTATGAAAGATCAAAACACGTGAAGGCTGTAAAATAGCACATTTTCAACAAGCTAGACGTCTGCTAGCAACTTACATTTACACATGCACGTCAGCAGCAAACCTAATTTAGCCTACTGGAGGAATCTACGTAGCGTTTAGTCATTCAACGTTGACATTTGCTTGAGAAGTTGAAGTCGTTCGTTCTCTATCTCCGTTGCTTCTAGCGCCATGGTGGTTAAAAATGGTACGGTCCATAATAGGGTGTCTGAAATGGCTTTACATTAAAATGTTCCTACAGTGAAAATAGAGTTGACTTGTATTGTAGTTGACTTGTATTGTAGCCAACTGTAATGATATTTTTTCACAATATCAGAAAAAATATCTGACCCCCCCAAAACTGGTATTCCTGTCTCTTTGGGGGGTAGTGGGTCTTCATTGGGGGGTATAGTATCCCCCAGTACCCCCTGTAATTCGAACTATGCTTACCATTCTTTGTCAGACACGGTGCATACAAATGACCACTACTCTCAAACGGACCGCTTTCCTCTGCAAGCCTGGCGTTCCTGCATTCCTACCTCTCTGATCCACAGGATGTCCATTAATTAGTAGTGTATGTCCAAGTTAAACAGGGCTGGTCAGAGATCAAAGCCACAAAAAACATCCACTCTTAGAGAGAGGGGGCTAAAAAAATTGCAGAGGGCCTTGGGAGGTGAAGGTGATCGTCTCTCCATGTTGGGACATTTGTTAGCAATTAGGTCTGTGGGACTACTTTAGCCTCGCTTAAAACATATGCACCCGCTCTCCCGCCCTTCGGCACTTGCTCACAATCCCACCCTCCCGCTTTCTCTCTCCCTCTCCCTCTATCTCTCCCACTCACTCCCCTTCTCTCTCTTCTCACACACAAAACCACTTGCACACATGTCATGTTGCTCCAAGCTGCGCATGGTTACTGTCCAAGGTATTAGTTTCTCTCAGCATGTCAGAGAGGGAGAGGCTCAGGCACACTTTGCAAACCATGTAGCCGAGTCCATTTTTTCCTCCTTCTTCTTTCGCACACCCCGAGAAAAAGATGAGTGTAAAAATCTTTTGAAACTTGTCCGGAGGTGTGGGCTTTTGTCTTTTTCATAGCAGTGGTCATCCCTCAAGACTAAGTCAAACTTGTCCGCCAGGTTTCCAGCATTCCTGAGATCGTTCATCTACTGATGCTCGCGGAGGCTTGTGCACAGTGCACTCTTGACAGTCAACAGCACCCCAAGCTGTTCCCTTCTGCCTCAGAGGGACTTTAAGGGACTTAAACTTACCACGGGAGCATCCTCTGCCTGGGGCAGCTGCACAGGTACCTACACTGAGGACAGGCTAAGGAGACATCATGAAAGGTAGGATGCTTTTCTTCCCCCCTCCCTGTTTCCTGGCTTTTGAGTGGGCTTTGTAGCCTACCTTGTGGCTGTAGAGGCGGAGAACAGAACAGCAGGGAAGGCACGATGGATGTTTGGCGGCACACATGTGCAGACAGCTCAGCTTATGGCAGCGGACCGCGCCTCTCAAGGTCCCGGGGAAAAGAGGTCGGTTTGTTGTTCTTGGATGCAAGACATCCTCTCCCCTGGCTTTGAACAGGAGTAGAGTGTGTGTGTGTGTGTGTGTCTGTCTGAGTGTGGGGACATATATTACAGTTCACATCAGACACAGTTTCATTTGCCCACGGGGGTTTCCTAAAGGGATCGCAGCGTGAGCCGCAGCCCCAGAAGCATAACACCGAAAAACATTCGCCTCCGTCAACACCGCGTGAAATAAGAACCTTGGCTCTCTCCTGGACCGTGGGAAACCAGTGAACAGATAGCCAACTGGTGTGTGTATATTTATGTGTGTATGTGTGTGTGTGTGGGGGGGGTTAAGGGAGGACAGTGAAGCTGCAAACATGGGGAGGCTGTAGTGGTTGTGCGATGTTTGAGCGTATTAATGTGTGGTGTGTTGACAGGTAGGAAGTCTCTTATCTCCCTGCTCTGGTGTATACAGCTGAAGAATGGTGTCCATAAAATGTAGACACTAATGCATTCCTCGTGTGGCATAGAATGAGGAGAGACAGAAGGTTGCAGGGTGGGGTGGGGAGGGGGCAGCAGGTGTGTGTAACTGATGCATGCTGACTGCTGGGAAAGAGAAAGGGAGAAGAGAAGGAGAGAGAGAAAAAGAAAACTGGAACTCATTTATCCCTCAAATCCATCATTCCTGGGACTCTGGGACATCGCGTGAAACCCCCTTAGAGAAGACTTTGATCAGACGAGTGCGTGTCGCACACAAAACACATTGTATATAAACAGGACGCCGTCGCCGCGCTGCAGCTTTTCGGGGGAAACGGGACGCTCCTATTGTTGCAATTAATTTGGAGTTAGTTGTTCTCTGGCTCGTCAAGTGGAAACGAACCGAGTGTCCTATTTGTTTTCAGGAATTTGAAGACATGTGCGAGTGCTTATAAACAAGTCGAGAAAAATCAGCTTCAGGAGAATGGTTTGGGGATGTGGGTGGGAGGAAGCAGGGGGGTAGTGGTAAAATAAGAGCTGGGTAAGCTATGAGTTCTGTGATCACAGTGAGGTGGACTGTGCCATGCAGTATCAGATTTTTAAAGAAATGCATTCAGAACATGTTTGATGACAGTGGAGGTTATTGTCCAATGTTTATAACAATACCAGTGGTATTAAATGGTTCCTAGAGTGTTGATGAGTGTACAACTTGTGAATGTGGATAATACAGTGTGATTTTGGAATGTTAAAAGTTGCAATTGGTGAGTAAACTCTTTTGAGAGGTGGATAAACTCTCATAAGAGGGAGAGAGGGAAGGAGGGAGGCAGATAGATGAAGGCAAGTTCACTGTTTCAGATGATAATTTAGCTCCCTCATCTGCGACATCTGCAAGTCACTTTGATATGGTACAAGTAGGTCCATGCACTTCGAATGCACTTCAAGTCTTCCGAGAAAATCCCAGACATTCTTTTCAAACTGCATCTGAATCAGTTGAACGTGGACCAGAACTTTAGGAGACACTTGTCTTTATTAGCTGCGGTTAAGGCCTGCATTCGAGGTTTGGAAGGGCCCCTTGCTCCCCGTGTCTGCATTCAATTAGGGGGTTTTCAGGAATTTGTGTCAAAAACCTCATGTGAAACGTAATGAGCTGGATCGACAGGAGCCAAGACAATAGTAGAACTGGCTAATTTCATGTCGGTTGTTTTTAAATGCCCAAAGACACACACAGACACACACACATACACAACAGGAAAACAAATACTTTTGGGGGTAAAAAATACCTTTTGGAGAAAACAAACGTCAGGCCTTCCTCATCACTGGTGAGAGCATGTGATGTGCTGACCTGTAGTTTTTGGACAGCAGGACCAATGTTTTCAGCAGCAGTGCACTGTCAAGTAGGACTAACAGAGGAATACACACACAGAGATTAAGTGGAAACCTTTCAAATCCCTCATCTGTAAACAAACCGCAGTGAAGGTCAGTCAGGTCAGGGCCGGTGCAGCCAAATAAGTCATGAGACTTTTGTGGATTCTGGGCGCTGAGCGAGGTGTCTTGTTCTTACACCATGTTATACAGAGTTCATCACAACAGTAGGAGTGTGTGGGAGTGATTGAGCCTCTCAGTCTCATCTGATACCCTGCCAATTTTACATGTATCTTTCACAAGAGCAACTGAGGCAATCGAACGCTACTTTCAAACAGTAAAAGAGAAAAATGTTAAAGTGTGTGGTGGAACATGACTTAACTTGGAGATTATAACACATACCCAGCTGTACATAAGTCTCAATGTTTAATATGTACCCACACATACAGTAAGTTACCCACATCAGCATAGATGAGTGATATATATACTATATTTACTGTTGAAAGGGCCATAGAGTAAGGGTCAGTCCTTAGGGCCTGTTTCCCCTACCTGGATTAAGCCTAGTCCTAGTTTAGTCCTAGCTCTATAGACTGGAGATTAGCTCAATAGAATGGAGATTGTCATTGAAGTTCTCTGTTAGGACTAGGACTAGACTCAATCCATATATGGGAAACTGGACATAAGTCTCATATATCTAAGAGTTTTAAGGCTATGATGTGATGCTTCATTAGCTGCCTTTTGAAAATGTGGATTTCTAATGCTGTCCAATGTACTTTTCACAACAAAGGGCCTCTCACTTTGGACCTGTAGACCTACCACAGCTGTTCATTTGTCTCCAGCTTTCTAACGCTGCACCCTCACATTGTACAGTAATGGAGCAGAACCAGAATATGGCCTGCCATCTCTCTGTGGTCATCTGTGGCAATTGCAGGGTCAAACAATGGCCCAAACCACAGAACTGAAGAGTGTGCAAATTAAGTTTTCATTTTCATTAGAGTCAGAAAACATGATGGATAAAGGGCCGGAGACCCACTGGTCATGCTAGTGAAAGAGGTCAGATGCACAGATACACAAATCAGGCACATATGTATAAAAAGACACATATTTCGATTTACATACCTGCCCGCTATTCTCATATGGATGTAGTTACAATCACTCACTGTTTTGAGTAGAGACCCGAAAGGTACTATGTAATGAAATCGCGAAACCCCTATGTTTCCCAGTGTCCATGATGTTTCAGCAGGGCCCAGGGCCGGGTGTTTTTATAGTCTGTCGGTGTCGAAACATCTGGCTGAGGAGACGAATGAGCTGTGCTGGCCCCTCCCTCTGCTTCAAGTAGCCCTCCAAATTAAATAATGTAATCCCCCCCATGCCATCGGGGGTATCGGTCTCTCAAGTATTACTGTACACACCCAGCGACGGACGAAAACATGCCCCCGCTGAGTCCTTAGTGACAGGTGAGACCAGTCGTCTGGCCCTCTTCAGAGACCCTCTACAGTCATAATAACACAGCCTGGTAGTTTTAAACAGCTCATTGCAAGAGAGAATTTGACTATCACTTTAAACCTGGTCCTTGATGAAAGAACACTATCTCACTTTCAGTTGTGTCTCGGTTTGCAAATTATGACGTGAATGCTCAAATATTTACCGGTTGCTGGGTCCAGATCTTCAGTAAGTCATTTATTGTGAGGGTATACAGTTTAGCTGAAGCAAGCAGTGCCGCTATAGATGGACTTCACATTCTTTCTTCCATGTTTTTATATTGTTACATAACACATAAACCACCGGTTTCCAGTGCTTTGAAAGCAGTCAAAACACCTTGAAATTCATCAGGGCACAGGATGTTTTTGGAGCTGTTTAAAATTGTCTGCCTCTGTCCTTTTCCACACTGTCTTACATTTTTGCACGTTCATCAAACACTGAGACCACATATTTACAACCTTTCATGGCAGTTAATGATCGTCAAAGCTACTAAGCTCCTTTCCAAACAAGCATCATATCCATCCAAACATAATCGTTTTATATTTCTGTTCATGTCTATGTTTATTGGCAGACACGTTTGTTGAATGCAACTTACAACAATAACAATGAACGGTAACACTTTACTTGACAGTATCGACATAAGAGTGACATGACACTGTCATGAAAACATGACACTCTCATGACTAATGAACTCTAACCCTAACCCTGATCCTAACCTCTAAACCTAATCCTAACCCTAATCCTAACTTGTTATGACAAAAACCAAAGGACACTTAATGACAGAAGCGTTATGTCATAAACATTTATGACTTGTTTATGACACTCTTATGTCAATACTGTCAAGTAAAGTGTAACCCAATGAACATTAAATTACCATTTTAACAAACAATAATTTAATGTAAAAATATAGTATTGTCTGTATGCCTTGACTTTTCACTAAAAACAGGGCGTTCAGATTTGGAGTGCAACACAAACTGTTGCTATGTTTTTAAATGCATATACCGAGCCTGCCGATGGTTCTCACAGCCTTTAGTTACACTGGCTCTTTCATGACACTTACCCCCTTGGCTGGAGAATAGTGCTAATGACCATCACAAATCCACTTGATTGACATTAAATAGTGGGAGTATGACTCTTACTGTACTTTCTTGACCCCAGGACTTTTCCACCCCTGGAAAACAGCTGCGCTAATGGGCCACTCTGCACACACTGACTGGTGCATGCCGGGCCAGGTCGGCTCTGCCGAACACAGGGCTCTGGCAGACACAGACCGGAGAGAGAGAGAGAGGGGAAGAGACAGAGTGTACAGAGACCAGGGCACGTGGCCAGACCAGAGGGTCGACTCCTTTCCCCCCTCTTGGCGGAGGCGGGGGAGTGCTCACTCAGGGCTGTGCAGGCCAGCCTTGGCAGGGGACTGTGGAGTTTGGGTTGAGACACCTGCGAGGGTCGAGAGTGTGGCATGGGAAACACAGGGAATCCGAGACCTGAAGCCATGTTATATTTCTTGGATAGGATTTTCGAACAATTCCGTTTTTGCAAGTTTTTAGACCTGTACTCTACACTGCACTCTACAGTGTCTCTCTCAGATTGAGCCATCTACTTACCTGTCTAGCTATTTTTTCTTTCACACTGAATGGAGTGTCTGTCCACACACATACACATACACACACACACACACACACACACACACACACACACACACACACACACACTCAGGCAGGTCTGGATAGGTGTCAGAGGTGGATGAATGAGAGGTCTGGAAAACTCTTGTGTCTTCAGCCTCATCAGCTGAATTTAATAGTAAGGGGAAAATGACTTGCATAGAGAGTCACGCACAGTGGCTACAGCTGGGTGTCGAGTGCAGGGTGTTTCCCTTTATGTCTCTACCACACCACTGAAAGGTACACTATTGGTTTTCTCTCAGTTTATGGGGGTGCTGTGGGTACTGCTTAATTTGATGAAGATTTTAAAAGCTTTTAAAACGTTTATTTGTGGCAGTAATGCCAGTTATTTATAGGTACTGAATTCAGCACTAACAGCAGCAATATAGACACTGAAAGCTTTTCTATTTATTCTACGGCCAAATAGGCTGTACACGTGACACTGAGGGCCAGATGTATGTACATTTGCAAACGTAGCGTTATCAGCGTCATGGACAAACCGCAGATTGCGAATGCTGTCAGACCCAAGTTTCCGTTGTATTAATCAAACTAGTGTAAACTGCGCCTTTCTCTGCCTTTCTCCGCCCATAAACGCAATTTACGAACGTCCACAACTGAATGGCAGAGCCTACATAAGCGCAGTTGAGTGAAGTTAACTGATGACAACATTAAAAAGAATCAAACGTTTAGCGATCATGAAATAATACCATACATGATAAGATGTCAACAAGCAGGGAGATAATGAAGATCAGTAGTTTTACTTAAACTACGTGTGCACATAGGCTATGGAAGATTGGTCAAATCTAGCAAGTAGGAAAGTTTAAGTGAATGACGTGAAAGTGAAAATAAGACAATTGAAAGGCCAACGAAAGTTAAGGTTGCTTTTGATTGTACAAATACTTACAAAACTGGTGCTCTAAATAGCGATTCTGTTGTCTTTGAAAGGTTCTCTTATTGATGCATTGAACTGCAATTTGGATTAACATCTGCTTTTACAAGGCGGAAGTATATAGGCGCAGAATAGACGTGCGCTTTCAGGAGCAGTCTTTGTACATACCGCGGAATACATAATTAGGCGCTCTTTACGTTCCCCTCCCATCTTTTTACGCTAAACTCCCACTTTCCCCTGGATCCTCCCATGAATGCATATGCATGACATGAAAATCGCAATTAGCCATTTTCAGCTCCTGCGACAGGCAGTTTGCGCTTTTACATCATTGCGGCCTGTTTGTACATACCTCGCAATGATTTTACACGCACGTTGCGAAACAAATACGCCTGAAGTGGGCGCAAAAGCATTAGTACATCTGGCCCTGAAAATATAAACATTGACATCATGAGCAAGATGCTATTTCATAGGGAGGGGAAAACAGTAAATCGTCATCATATAAAGTCATATTAGTCATCATTAAAATCTTTAAATGTGATAGTGATATGTAATAGTGTAGTAAGACTTCTGATATGAGGGCTGGGGTCTGTCTCATGCTCTTCATGCTTGAAACGTTGGTCTTCTCTGTGAAGTGTGCTTCACCTCCCAAATGCAGTGTTTGCGGGATTTAAGTTCCCCTGCTGGAAGCTAAACGGTTTTAGTTCAGAGCCCCCCTTTGGCTTCTCCCATAATTTCCCCTGGCCACAAGTGAGTGGGGAGCACTCCAGGAGTGACGCCATGGCGACCGAGGCCTCCAGCACAGCACAGCGCACACATAAACTGGTCTCCTGCTCTTGGGTTTCATATTGTGTTGCCATGGGACCTGAGTATCTGACAGCTCATTTGTTCCCATTCTTCCCTTCTCTCTCTCTCTCTCTCTCTCTCTCTCTCTGTCAAAAAAATCTGTGAAATATTGGTTTTACAAACAGATGCAAGCACAGAGGAAACACTTCTCTCCCAAACTAAAATTTGGATAATTCTGTTCATGTAACATGCATGCCAAATATGACCTCATGCACTCAAATGAGCATGAATGGATTGTGTCTCAGGGTGTGTGCATAGTTAGGATGGATGTATGTGTATGTGTGTGTGTATGTACGTACCGGAGTGAGGGGGAAGGGGGTTATATGTTCCTCGTGGTATTTGTAATGATTTACAACCAGAATAACGAAGCTCATGCCTTGTTCTGCCCCAATGCGGTTTTATGTTTCAGACTGTTGACCTTAATTTGTGAACATAAATCTCAAACTGCGCCCTCTTTTTTGTGTTTCAGAGAGCTATTGTGGCTATGAGAACCAACTCTTCAAAGGTATGGGAGACCATCAACCCCCTTCACCCACACTCTTCAACTACCTACTAATCCCTAATAAACGATATCCGAGTGGTGACATCAGTAAGACAACACCTATGTGCTCCCAGCTAAACTCTCACAGGATGCAGACTACCTCTCTCGGGGACCTGAGATTGTAATTAAAGCGGATTTAGCATGGAGATTGCAGTAGTGATGTTATAACCCTGGAAACAATTAAAGTATTATAGTGACTCATTTTTCTCTTGTAGAGGAGGATCTGACCGGGGAGGAGGAAGAGATGCCTCCCTTCAGAGGTAAGCGGAAAGCCTGGAGGGCAGAGGAGCTATTTTAAGTCAACTATAGTAATTTGTTTTACTTTGAGAGGCAAGGGATATTTATATTGGGAAGGGGGGGTTGCATCATAAGTAATTGAGCTGGCCCCACGAGTTGTCGTCTGTAAGCTATTTATCAAGTAGAACACAGTCCAGGCCAAGTGTATTTGAGCAAGATGGTACTTTTCGGTCTCAAATGACAAACATGGATATAGGGCTGAGAATTGGGGGTTGTCCAAATTGTTTTTTTATTCGTAAACGGCACAATTGAGTCGCTAGCACGTGTGTCCCTGTGCGTTGCTGCTCATCGCCTGTTAGCCTGCTGCACATACATCTGCAATTACACTCTTGTTTATGTGCGTGCGTTTTTACATCTGTTTCAAATAGCCATACTGAGCCCGGTTGAATGGAGCTGACTGTGGCTCTGGTGTAAACTCTGAAAGAGAGGCCTGTTTGGCAGGGGAGCGGCGCGTGGAGCTTGGCCTAGCTGGGCCAGCAGTTCAGTGGTTAATCATGCTCAATCAAAACAGTTCACAGGCTTTGGGACATGTATTTTGCACCACATTTAGCCCTTTTGCAGAGGACTGTCAGTAAGATATTTGAGTGTGTGTGTGTGTGTGTGTGTGTTCACAGGAAGGACACGGGGTGGCTGTGTGAAGTGCCAGCAAACACACTCCCTCCAACTGGCTGTGAAGGTGCTCTACGGCTTCCTCGCGTTCCTCATCATTGCTGTGGCGGTGCTGGCTTCCCTTGGTGAGTCCGGGCCCAGCAAGAGACAGACAGATGGACATAAAAACAATTGTCTCCTAGGTTCTCTCTGTCTCTTATTTAATCCCTTCTTCTCTCTCCCTCCCTTTTCTCTGTCTCTACCTTCCATTTGTTGTTTTCTGTCATAGTCTATCACCATATTATTTCACGAGGTTACACGATAGTTGTGGGTAAAGCCATTATTTCACAGCTGTGCAAACCTTTTAAGGTAACTAAGTTGACTTAAAAAGCACACATTTTCAGGCCAATCTCTGCCTGTGAGGACACTCTGGTTTACGGGTTGACCTACTTTGTGGGTCCAAAATTACTTCATCACCCCGAGATTATTCTTGCATAGAAAAAGTGTATTATGGTGCTGAGGTCATTTTCAGATTGTCAAGAGGCTCCTATCAACCTGATCTCAAGTGGGGCTGATCTGGCCTTGATATGATTAAACTCAGATCCTCCAGTGATTCCATAAATCTTGCTCGCTACCAGAACCCCCTTGTGCATGCCCGTAACACCACCCACTTGGGTTTGGCCGGATGGAGGCAGTAATAAACACTATTAATTCCAGATTCGGGGTATAAGTGAGGCCTGCCAGCACCCTGGGTCGAGGCGTCAAGCTTCACCTTCTTTGGCATCGCTCCTCTGATCCAAACTCTCTCCCGCTCCATCACGCTTGAATCACCCACACGCTCCACAACTCGCCTTTTACGACAGAGATGGGGTTTCGATGAATATAGTGAGGTTGTTTTCTGAGTGTGTGTGCGTGTGTGTGTGTGTGCCCCATGATTCCCAGGCATCAGGTGAGTTGACAGGTCTGCCTGGGATGCAGATGTTGGTTTGCCTGTGTCAGTGTGTTGAAGATCCCCCCCATCACACACACACATGCACATACACACTTCCCCCACCTTTTAACAGCCCACCTTCCAGCCCAGCCTCCCCCCACCACGATCGGTATGTGTTTTTATGAGCAAGCTAGGGGTCACATCAAAGTTTATCAGCTTATGACACATCTCTGTGGTGGAAAACAAAGCGAAAACAAAGCAGCGTAAAACTACGAGTTGTGAAACTCAAAAGCGCTGTTGGCCAAGTATCACAGCGGCCAAGCGAGAGAAAAAAAAAACAAAGCCTCAACATGGAAATTTCCATATCGCTTCAATACATCTGTTTCATATCGGCCCAGGAGTCCAGATGAATGTTTTGTTACATAATAATAATAAGCAATCACCAGATCACATAACAAGCACCACATTGCATTGTATTATCATACTTAGTTCTATGGGGAAAAAAAGAATTAAACCATGATCAATATGCCTGTGTGTTTACAGACAGACCTGAATCTCAAAGGCTATAATGCATAAGGCTATAAACAGCCAGTATCAGCAATGAGTAGTACTGAATATAGTTCCTTTTTTACTCTCAGCACAGCCTGACAGGTGGTACCATGGACATCTGGAACCATTTGCAAAAGGAAGCCTGGATCCAGAATGTATTGTATTAATCCTTTAAGACCCAAATAAGAAATTACTTTGTCAAAGAGTGCCGGAACTCTGTTGTGTTCACCGGAACCATGTCCTCAGGGGAGAGTTCCACAGCTGTGTTTAGCCACATTGTATTGTTTCACGTGCAGTACATTTGGCATGATTTTGCTCTAAGGAGGAATCAATCAATATCTAAACGAATGAACAAATATCTCAATCAGTGCATTATTTTTTATTTTACCTCCGCAGTGTTTAGGAAAGTTGACAGCTTATCTGAAGAGGAAACATTTTATCAAAAGAAGATAACAAAAGTTTCGCAGAGTATACAAGGTGAGACAACTAATTCACTTCACAGGGATTCATTCTTCATGGAATGCCCAATCCATAGAATGGATTGTATGCAAACACTAAGCATAACTGGCTTTAAAAGCTTTTGAAATACTGACCCACATCTGAGACTGTTACACTTAACATATGGACATAGGCAACACATGGACCCCTCAGTGAGTGAAACAGTGCAGGTGACTGGTATAATGTCTTGGTTAATGTGTTTTTGCAGTCTCATGGTTGCATCCAGTGGTGGGTACTGTGGTCTTCAGAGGTCCATATTTCACAGCAGTCATATTATGTAGTCACATAGGACGGCTTAGCTGCTGCCCATAGAACAAAAGTGAGAAAGCCCATGTAAGATCACAAAGGAGTGTTGTAGCTGAAATAGTCGAGCATATAACTTGCATATTTCTGCTGGGGTTATGTGTTAAATTCTCAGTGAGCACCAATAACAATAAACTGTACACCCACACTGTGATAAGGGAATACAATCATTTGTGAATTAGTTCTTCTAAACAAAAGAGCCAGAGAAAATATTCCCTTTTATAGAAAAGGTTGGTTGCAAGGCTAATGGCTCTGTTGAGCCCAAAGTTTTCAAAAATGCTGACATCGATACTGTTTAGAATACTTCAGATTGCTGTCTCTTTATGGTTGGATGGCTATCACTGAAACTGCCTTTCAAGCTCTGTAATCAGAAACCAAACTTTTAACACAGTCTAGACATAACCAAACTCAAGGAATAAGCTTTCCTTCCCACCAGTTATTTTGTGTGTGCATCGCACCCTGAATGGACATGCTAGAGACGTGATGGCTGAATCTGGTATATGATATTGCTGCTGTCACCTATTAGAGCTTGAAGTGTGTAATGTGTTTCTATTCCCTGTACTCCTCTTGAATAAAAAAATTCTCACTTCTGTATCTTAAGATCTTGGAGCAGCCAACAACTGCACAGAATGCTTCAACCTTGCACACTTCCGAGAGGAGGTTGGCAAGCTGAAGAAGGAGTTTGAGGACATCCAAAATCTGGTCCTGGGCCACGATCAGACGTTGCAACAGGCCACTCAGACACAGAGTACTCTCTCACAGTCCAACAACAGGATGTTCAGGGACCTCCAGAGCTATGCTGTCACCATGAAGTGGATTAACCAGTCGCTCACCCAGTACCTCCACCAGGTGAATGGATGGCAGGTGGTGATGAACGAGACGGACCAGGGCATGAAGACCCTGGTCCAGGACCAGTATGACCTCAAAATGACGGTACAGACGGTGAACACGACAGTGGGGTTGAGCGCAATGTGGATCGATGCGCTGCAACGCAAAGCCGACGAGGACACACTTGTGCTGCAGAAGATGACAACGGAGTGGCAGAACTACAGCCGCATCCTGGGTTCGCTCAAGTCTAACTCGAGCGCCACCATGCAGTCGGTGCGCAGTGTCCAGAGCGGCATCTCGGCCACCCACCAGCGCATCAGCCTGAGCTCGGAGATGGTCCACGACCTGACGCTGCAGGTAATGAACCTGCAGATGCAGCTGGACAACGTCTCATCGTTCATTGACGAGCACGAGGAGAACATGCACGATCACCAGTACCACTCGCGGTACTACGAGAACCGTACCAGCGAGCGCTTTGGCACATTGGAAGCCCGCATGGGTGCCATTGAGATGGAGATCGACACCATCTCGTCCAGCATCAATGCCACCGTCAGCCACGTGCAGAGCATGTACAAGTACATCAACATCGAGAGCTCCTCGTGTCAGACGAGGCTCGGGAGCCACACGGAGGATCTGCAGAACCTCAACAACACGGTGCTTCTGCTGTTGCACTTAGCCGACACGCTGCGGACCCAGTACATGCTCATGAGTGTGCGTCTGGACATGGACGTGCGGAATATCTCCATGGTGATGGAGGAGATGAAGCTGGTGGACACCCACCACGGCCAGATTATTCAGAACTTCACCATCCTGAAAGGTATGGCTGGGGAAAAGGGAATGGTAACACTTTACTTGACGGGTGAGTTCATAACACATTCATAGCAGCTGTCATAAACTGCACATAAAGCATTCATGACAAAGTTTCATTAGACATGACTCAACATTCATACCAAACCTTTCATGAATGTGGAAGACAGAACGACGACAACTTGTCAAAATAAAAGTCCAACAATCGCAAAACAGCATTGCCGTTTTCGTTCCAAACCTCTTACCTGATCACGTCACATCTGAGTCTATGGGCTACTCCAGTGCCAAAACGACAGAACATGGTCAAGCAAATCATGTCCAACCGTCCCAGGTTACACAAATATGGGTCAGCTGAATGTAGGCTAGTTCACCTCCCAGTGTTAAACTCAGTGATTACGAATACTTCACAACTTGTATAGTAAAGTGACATTTAATGTAGACTTCATAAGATATTCATGAAATATTTACAAAGGCTGGAGAGATTAAATTAATGGTATCCAGGTTACACAAATACGATGTTGGACTTTTATTTTGACAAGTTGTCGTTGTTCTGTCATCCACATTCATGAAAGGTTTGGTATGAATGTTGAGTCATGTCTCATGAAACAGTCATGAATGCTTTATGTGCAGTTTATGAAAGCTGATATGAATGTGTTATGAACTCACCCGTCAAGTAAAGTGTTACCAAGGGAATGCTAGAGTGATTCCTAAAAAAATGTGCCCAAACCTGTACCCAAATTACGCATTACGTGGATGATGTTGGGCAATTCCTCGGAAAATGTACTTTTTGTCACATGCCTTGGCATTTGTAGGATGTGAATGATAACATTCATTTTTTGTGCATTTTTTCTCATTTTCATTCTTCAGCCAAAAATAGCAAATGCTCAAATTTCATGTAATCATTCACATCATACCATACCATCACATTTTATTGGCGTTATGGATGTTACCACAAATGTCATTTTTTCATGGAATTGCCCTGTTATTATATTGCATATAAATGCATAAAGATCGTTTCATTCCATCTCAATTCAGTTCTCTGGTATACTGTACTCAGTTGGTGTAGGCTTCAGTATGTGAATAAAATTTATTTGTGAAATGTTGTATAATCATTGAGGCTAATGTGGGCAGTTGTACTGCTAAAGAATGACATTTATCACCATTACATAAACTTAACATAAACACAAATGTAGAATTGCCATTAGAACCACTAGAATAGAGTAGAATAGATTTGACTCACTTTTTTGTTTCCCACCTGTCCACACAGGTGCTCCAGGTCCACCTGGCCCGAAGGGAAATCGAGGAGACACTGGCACTAAAGGATCTATCGGCCGAATCGGAAACAAAGGGGACACTGGGCCGGCTGGACTACCTGGGGCATTGGGACCAAATGGCTTTCCTGGCCCCAAGGGGGCAACAGGTGAGCCTGGACCCACCGGGGTGAAAGGAAACCCTGGAGTCAAAGGTGCCAAGGGATCTCTGGGGCAGCCCGGATCACGAGGGGATAGGGGCCAGAAGGGCGACATAGGAGTGATTGGGAAAGACGGCATTCCCGGTCCCAAAGGTCCGCCGGGAATACAAGGACAAGCAGGCTTACCTGGGCTGCACGGCATACCCGGGCCGAGGGGAAAACCAGGTCCTGTTGGTCCACCTGGCCCACCAGGAACACCGGGACACCCAGGCCTACCTGCCACCGCATCTTGAACAGCTTCTTAAAGCAAATCATGCCCTTTATCCTGAGTGGAGACGCACTGACAGCCAATTGAAAAAAAAGAAAGAATGTGTACTTGTTTTTAATTACTCTATGTGGATCACTGAAGAATCCACATTTGACTTGGGATGGGATTGTATACTTCTGAGCCTCAAAAACTCTCAAAATAACCCCCTGAATGGTTTGTTTGGGAAGCAGGAGACATTTCTCCAGCCTCAAGGGCCTGATTTTAATGTGCTGGAAATTCACAGTGTGGGGATTAATTTGCCAAGTAACTGGAGTGTGGAAGCAATCGAGTGTTTATTGCTGTGTGGCTTGTTGATACCACAGTACACTCATGAGGGGGTGCTCTGTTGAGTTTACAAGCCAGATTTTTTTTTGTTTCAATTTTGATGGCACTTTAATGCTTTTGATGTGTAATGTTGTACTCCTGTTTGTATTTGTTTTCTGAGCTAACAGTGGTTCAGAGCGGGTACTCTGAATCAATAACAGGTTTTAAAGGAACAACACAAAACCAGACAGTGCCGTTATGACAGTAGATCTCCCTCTACAGAATATGTTAAATAACTTTAGTTGCAGAAGACATGAGAAAAATCTGATACTGTGGCACAAAATTGGATTCTTTAAGTTTGATGGTTGAAACCAATAAACAGTAAGACAACAGAGAGATATTTACCAACAAGAGGTACAGTACTACCTGATTCAGTAGACTCTCTTTACTATGCTGAAATGCTCTATGAGGTGACAGTAACTCTGTCTTATGTACAGTGTACTAAAGCATATGTTTTTAAAAAACATATTTACTGACAATCTATATTCAACATTGTTTTTGAGATGTTGTTATTTTCCTTATATTCTCCTTGCACATAATCTATGATTTATGATAAAATTTATTCCACGTTTTTATTGCAGTGCAATTGCAAATAATAAAAAGATTACTCAAATTGCTAAATGGTTTATTTTAATAAGAAAATAGGTGTTTGTTTTTTATTTGAACAATTTTCTCTGTCCTTCTGTCATTACAGCCATATTCTTTGGAAGTTTAGCACTCACTTATGACACATAGAGGTTGCAAGGACCCTGAAGAAATCCAAGTTCCAATTCACAGTAAAAGCTCAACTATTTGGACCAGGTCCCATGTTAGATCCCATCTTACATCTTCAATCCAATTTGTGTGACTTGCTTTTCAGAACTTTCTCCCCTAGGGCTATTCAGAGCCAGACAAAGACCACATCACTCCCAGTGTCAGCTGCAAGCAGATTCTTTCACTATTGGCCTCTAGGAGGACTGTTCTCTGGAATATTCCACGTAATTTCATCCCAGCGACTTAACTAAGTCCAAGATCCTGGAGGAACATACAAATAAGAAAACACACTCAGCTCTACTGGTACTTAGCTGACCTCGTTAATACTTCACCTGTCGACGTATTTCAAAGGTGTTTTCAGAAAGGTGAACATTTAAAGCGCTTTTTTCATTCAGACCTCGATTTACAAGGCTTCCATTTCCACTCTTAAATCAGTGTTAGACAGCAGAGCTGGTGTTATTCACTGTGAATTTGTTACACTGCTGCTTCTTTTCAGTATGCGTGCATTCAGCCAGCTTGCTGATGGCAATCATCCACTCTGAACCAGGTGCCAGGCATGAGAATATCTAAGGGGACGCGCACTTCACACAAAACAATGGCCCATAAAGGTCTGTGTAATCCCACATATTTGTGGTCAGATGGGTGTTGAGAGGAATTTCATGCATTTCCCAGCCTACGCGGCACATCGTTTGCTGAGTGAAAAACCCATAAAGAATAAAGCAGGTCAACTCGACAGCGCCGACATAGGGGATGTGGGGTGTTCTTAGCGAGGGTGTAAAGCTCTTTCTATGTGAAATTAGAGAATGTGCTTTGAGCATTCCATGCCGGGCTGTCTAAAGACACCCCGTTAAACGCACGCACACACACACACACACACACAAAAGGGAAGGCCTGGCTTCCCTTTCTTTACAGCCACCACATGTGGCAGTGCACAAACTGCAGTGAGATATCTGACCTCTCGCAGCTCCCCAAATCTTTGCCAGATGTGCGCCACTAAATCACCATCACAGCTACAGTGCAACATGGGGTGGCGGCGATGGGCCATTACAAACAGCATGGTCGCGGTCCAAGACTTCACTAATAACAGTACGTGGAGCCGAGCATCCACAGCTCAGAGGCTGGCTGTGATGGATGTTGTGCCAGGCCTGCTTTTGAATGGGACATTCAGACAAGATGTTTTTTGAAGTTTTACAATAAATACCAGCAACTTTATGTTGGTGCTTTTTAAAGTGCTGGGAAGTAATAATAGTGTTGTGGAATACAAGGAACATGAAATGGCGCGTTTATTGTGATGTATTGAGCGTCTGTTGGAAACCCTAATGTGACTTTTAATTGGGTTGAGCAGAAGCCCTAAAAATGCACAAAAAATCCTTTTTATGTTGTGATGCATGTCTAACATCTGCATGTTTTTCAGTGAAGACGGACTTCACCAAAGTGAAAATATGTGCTGCTTATTATTGTAATGTTTGCCACTAACAATGATTTTTTTCTTGTGAACAGAGCTGATTATATCAGTAGGGTAGAGTGGGGGAAAACGCCCCTTGGGGTAAAACGCCCCCCCTCCTATATTTCACAAACTAATCACTAGATGAAGTAAAATGTTGTTGTTTTTATTTCTATGCACTGTTGACAATGGTAATTTACAAGTACCCACCATAAAATGGATGCATGCTCTGTACTTCAAGAAAACAAAAGAAAAATGGATTTTTAGGCAAGTGTTCTAATTTTCAGCAG
Organism: Alosa alosa; assembly: GCF_017589495.1. Taxonomy (NCBI): domain Eukaryota; kingdom Metazoa; phylum Chordata; class Actinopteri; order Clupeiformes; family Clupeidae; genus Alosa; species Alosa alosa. The sequence goes on from NC_063196.1 coordinate 17,375,548, forward strand.
TCACTAAAACAAAGCCAATATATTGATCAAATATAGTAGCTTGTAATCAATTTATTGATTATATTTTATTGCTCCACAATAGATTTTGTTTACTTTAGTTGTTTACTTTTGGTTTTGCTATTAATGTATGAGGGGCATTGCTTTGACAGGGTGGGGGCATTTTACCCCACCCTTGGGGGGCGTTTTACCCCACCGCTGGGGCAAAACGCCCCTTTTGCACAATTTTTGTTGTTGGTAAAATACTAATCAACTGTTAACTCTGTTAACTTTCATATTTGGTTTATAATTCATGACATTGTCACTCAAAACTAGGATAGCAATTCTACATATATTTAGCTTTTTGTTTCACAGTAGCCTAATATCACATATTCCTTAAGGGGGGCGTTTTCCCCCACTCTACCCTATGTGTATATTTTATATTCAAGAATCAAGAAAGTATGATAGTGGTGTCAGGTCACTGTTTGCCATTTCCTTATCATTCTTAGGCTCTATTACAGCTTTCCTCTATCTGGCCAAGAGTGAGGCGGGGATCACATTAGCCAGTGGCAAGCGGCAGGTTTCCTATTGTTCTCTAAGGTTCGGCAGCGGAACAGTGGCAACGCAGGCGTAACGCTTAGCGTTGAACAAGCTGAGCGTTGCAGTTGGTTCTACTTTCAAAGCGCAACGCGTGACTATTCAATTGACAAACCGTTTGTGTTGCTTAGGAACGACTAAAACTTATTACGGTCTGAGCGTTGCGTTACGTTTGCCGCTGCCGCTTGCCGATGTGATCCCCGCCTGATGGTCCGTCATCTGAAGCTCATGTAGGCAAGCTCCCCTCCACACCTGTTTGATTAAGACCTAAATTAAAGCCCTTGTGCTGTAGTTTAGTCTGCCAACATACACATTTGTTGAGTTGCCGTACATTCCACTGCAACAGAAAAAAGCCCTATGCCCCAGAGGAAAAAAAGCTCCATTGAAGAAATGTTGACTGCTCATTTTACAGTTTCTGTTGAAAGAAGAAGTGGACATGTTGATATCTAGAACTATTGCGATTATTCATAACATGGGAGTTCCAGATAGGACTGTTTCGAAATGTTGAGGGTTCTCATATGTGAAAAACCGAAGGTGATTGGAGAATTTTCTAAAAAAATTTCATTTTAAATATTTACTGAACAACAATAGTTATGACGCCAGTAACTCCTAGCACATTATTGGAGATAGACCCATGAAATAACCTACACGCTGCCAATAAATGAGTGCTGGATCTAACCCTTGTTCTTCAAATACCTGCAGAACTCTGGCAGACGCTGAATTAGCTTCACTGATTTATAATCTCCACAAGGGCTGGACAGGGACAAAATATCAACCCTGGCATATTTTGGCCCAAGAAGCCTCCAATCATTCATGCCCGTACAACCATCCATCCCCACCCACCCCCCAATACACAATCCTGGCAGTACCCTTGTATATGTGTATCTATTGAACAAAGTGTATAGTATATATACTCTTTTGATCCCGTGAGGGAAATTTGGTCTCTGCATTTATCCCAATCCGTGAATTAGTGAAAAACACTCAGCACACAGTGAACACACAGTGAGGTGAAGCACACACTAATCCCGGCGCAGTGAGCTGCCTGCAACAACAGCGGCGCTCGGGGAGCAGTGAGGGGTTAAGTGTCTTGCTCAAGCCTACTGGTGCCTACTGGTCGGGTTCAAACCGGCAACCCTCCGGTTCCAAGTCCGAAGCGCTAACCAGTAGGCCACGACTGCCCAAGTGCTGTGCAGTACTGAAAGTTGACAAGTGTAGGCCTACTCATTCACTCGCTCTCTGACTCACTGGTCAGGTGGCAATGGAGCACATAGAATAATCTCCATATTCAGGTTGCCGGGCTGGAGTTCCTCCAGCTGCCAGGCCTGACAAACAAACAGCATATAGACTATTAGTGACGAGTAATGGACTTACGGCTCCGGCCCTGCCTGTCCTTTTTATCCTGGGCTCAGGAAAGAAAAAACAAAAAAACAGTCCCCGTGTGTCGGCAGCTGGCGGTCAGAAACACATGCAGGCCCACGCCACCACTCCTGGAACCCAGTCACACTCTTGTCTCAGGCTCCACCTGCGCTGTGCAAGCGTCCATCCATCCACTCTGTCCAATCCATCAGCCTCTGGGCCAGACTGCAGCGCTGCCCAGTGCCGTGTGTGTGTAAGCAGCTCCCCTGCCAAGCCAAACAAAGTGACCTCAGGCGCGGGTCAGGATTAGTACTGAGGGCTGATTAATTGATGGGTGAGAGCTTATGCAATTTCACTGGCTGGGAAAGGTCTTGTCGTCGTGCATGTGGAAGTTTGTTGTGACAAAGTTTACCCGTGTGTCAGAGCTGCTGTTTCTAATGAGTGTGTAGGTTGAGATCCTGTTGAAGACCTCAGCCCAAATCCATCATGTTGGTAGCTTCTATGATGGGATAAAAGATGCTTTTATGGAGTCCCGATTTTGGTATGTGTTGTCAGCTCATGTGAATAGTTTTGCGTCTGGGAGATGTTTGAACTTATACTGTATCCTGGGGTGAGGAGTTGAGTTTGACCTGCTGTCAAGACAACAGATGTGAGGAGCATTTCAAAAGCAATCCATATAAAGTAACATTATGAGAACTTCAATAATACAAATGGTAGCAACATACAGTGGCCAAAGTGAATGTCATAGGCAGGGAAATCAAATAAAGCCACATGCACAAGTGAAGGAAGTAGGCCTGAAAAATACAATCCAATGAAAATGATCACCAATGAACAACAAACACCAACAGCAGGTATACTTATTCTGTTTTGAATGGTTTCTAAATGCTGTAATTGAAAAAAAGACATTTCTGATTAAACTTTTAAATGAGATATCCCAAAGTAAGAGGGCGTTGTGTGTTTTTGCCCCTCATGGAAAACACAATGGCTGCCAGAGTCAACGAAGCCAGATGTTAAGACTCAAGAACCCCGCCAACGCGGATTTTTTTCACCCCTGGCGGAATATCTTTCGCACATATTCTTTTCCTGGTCATGCACCTAATGAAACATCTGCCAGAGAAAAGGTAAAGAGCTTTTTCACCCCCCGTGTTTACATATTTTAAACGACTCCCCAGGAATAGACACAAAGAGTACTGGAGTTAGCGTCAGTCACATGCTGGGTATTACTGCTGTTGAAATATACACTGTAATCACAGGCTCTAACCACATCACCATGTAGGCTATATTATGCCCACATCACCATTGTGAACATAGCCTATGCACAAACCTGAGGATGGCTTGTTTACATACAGAGAATATTTATATTAGCCGAGACATTCACAACTGCATTTATTTTCCGTGGCTGTCTCTCCCTGCCCCTCTCCATGAGTGTCCAGAAAGTTCTATTAGCCTACCTCAGAAGGCTTGTGTCACGTACGGCATTCTTGAACGCCTGCATTTGCCAGCGTCGGAGGATAATGAAAATGGGGGGAGCAGATGACATCTAATTGCACGACTCCCGTTAGCCACAGCCAGCTAGTGAAACCAGACTCTTTTATCCCTCTGTGATCTTTCGCTCGAGAGAACCGCTGTGAAACAAGACAAATGTCACTTATTGGGCACATTGCAATGACAGATGGCTCTTATTAAGGCAAATTAATTGAGCATAGCACGAATGTGGAGGAAAATCAAGAAGAGACACATTTTGGGGATGAAAAATGACAATGACCAAAAATGACAATCTTTGTCATTTTTCTACTTTCACGCATCTGGATTGTGTTTAAACACATCATAACCCTGGATAATGTGTTCAGGACACACAACTGTTTTTAGCAATGTGGCAATGGATGTGAACCCAAGATCATCCCTTTACCTTTAGGCAACAATTAAAGCTGTTGTCATGTTTAATGTTCATATCGCCCACCTAGAGGATATTCTCCCACACAAACACATCGTCCCCTTAGAATTTTAAGGTTCTATAGTTCTGAGTTCTGAGATAGTGAGCTTCCAAGTCTTACAATTCCATAGAGTTATACTGATAAGAATATGAATATGTCAATAACTCAATTTTGACAAAAATGTCAGATAGAACCATAATTCTGAGCTGATGACATGGCCGTCCCATTAAACCAACCTTCTCTTCTAACAAACAAGGTTATCTGTAGGAGTTTTGTATGTATCTCTCTCTGCAGTACTTAACATAGAGCAACTGTATCTGAAGAGCTCTCTTAGAGTTCAAGTTCAGGTTCCCTTCTGCCAGGCAACCATGAGGCCAATGTACCTCTACTTTACATAGAGGAGCTACATTTGCAGGGCTCATTTAGAGTTCAGGTTTTGGTTCTCTTAAGCCAGGCAATCATGAGCTCGATGTCAGCATTTTTGACATCATCAGTCGACGGACCAGCTTGCTTAGAGAAATAATGACATCACTTAAACCTTGGAAAGACGTTACTGGCTGATTCCGGAATTACCCCACCACGTCTGGTTCCAGTCTCATTACAAGGGGACCAAAGTCAGGGAACATTACCCATAGCTGTACCTCAACACCGTACCGGCCCTGTACCTGTGTAAGTACACAGCTGTTCAAATACATAGTGCAGAGAAGTGCCTCAGGTGTCTGGGAGATTATTATTGTATATTACACTCTGTAAACACTATTTCCGTTTGGCTCCCCAAGTTGAGAACTCCAGCTCTGCTCCATTTCTGGCTAGTTACAAAATACACACACACACACACACACACACACACACACACACACACAGCCTGACAAGCTGCAAGGTCACTGCACTGACAAGTGTCTGAAATCATTCCAAAGCTGAAAATCTGCTCTACTCAAGTCTATAAGCTGTATGCTGGTCTATACGATTTTTGACATTGACAGATTCCTAACCATAGTGAACATATTTTTTATTTAACCTCACACATCCATTGAGCATCTGTAAGTGGGTAAACCTATACACCCCTGTTTGAATTTGATTGATAATGTCAAAATTATGTTTTTGTTATTTGTGGTTTATACACGGTTTTTAGGTTGGTTTCATAGTTTGGCTAGTTTTAGACCAAAACTCCATAATGCTACTTCATCATATTATGTCTACATTCATGAACGCCAAAGTCAATGCCAGACAACCAAAATTGCAAACCCACCCCTTTTAAGGGTGAAAGGTCAGCTCTATTAAACAGTCCATCAAGAAAGACAGCTAAACCAACTCCACAAGTTGGAGTGCCCCCCAGCTAGTCACACAACCACTGATGGTGGTCTGCGTCCATCGGAAAGTCATCAATCTTACATTTCTGTTTCTATGCCATTCTCTGAGTGATTTCTCCATCACAACACATTGACAAGTGAGTAAATCCCCTAAGTCACAAAGGCATTTGTGGTTTCTGAGTCCTAATAGATGGAGAGATTTGCAAAATGTTTATGTAAAAGACTACATGAAAATCATACTCATTTTCAACAGACTGTATGTCTCCCTTCACCAAAGCCAAAAAGCAGAGATGAGCTTTCAGACCACGTGTGATCAATTTATGGCGACTGGCAACTAGTGCTAGAGACAGAACACTTCATCCATCGTGTTTTTCTTATAGGCTACAACTTCTTCTGCAAGGCTGCAGCTTGTTGCCAATTCAATAGCAATTAACATGCCTTTGGGACATTTTGCAATGCTAATTTTTATTGGTTAGAAAATATTTGCAAGAAACGGCTCCTAAGAAACACATGGAATTCAACTGTAAAAATTTTGTTTTTCAACTCTTTCTTAGCCCACATACTCCACAGGAGATATTCAACAGAGTCATCTGTCAAAGACTACCAGGGGTTGTTATATGGAAATCATGGGGACTCATATCAAATTATACATTAAAGGTGCTCTAAGCGATGTTGGGTAACGTCACTTCTGTTGACTTTCAAACAAAACAGAGAGCTAGCTCGCTAGTTCATTCCCCTCCCTCCTGTGCTGCTCCCGTGTCATTGAAACTCCTAAACACGCATCTCGTCTGTGATTTGCTGGAACAGTTTGTTTTTATGGGCTAGATTTGCCCAGGTTGTTTTTGTTGCCGTTTTTAGAGCCTGGGCTGTCCACAGAGATCGCGTTTTTTTTTACAGTGTATTCAGGACACAGACAGCTAGCGGTTGGTTAGGTGATGTTTGCAGTAAGTGACAATGAAAATGTTTTAGCCTAAATACGTGTGGCATTGCTTAGAGCACCTTTAAGAAAGATACATAATGCACGATGCAAAGCAAAGAAAACGACCACATAGTCAACCACCTTGGGACTTTGCACGTATATATATATATATGGTTTTGCAAGAAATAACTCTTTATAACTCGGTCACGTTGCAACATCTTGCATGAGTCAGATTTTCCCTTGTTTTGTTTTGTGTTGATTGTTTTGAGTCTTTGGAACTGCCCCCTGTGGTGAAAATGCTAGCAGCTCCCATCAACCTCCCAGACATAAACATGATCAAAGGTGAGGCCAAGCTGTCAAACTAAAAGAGTCTTGAAGAGGTCAACATAATTCAACATAATTGTCCGTACAGCCCGAGGCCTGCTTTGGCATAATCCGAACCATTACTTACTCCGTTGACCAAAAAAAAAAAAAATGAATTCATGCAGAAGAAACTGCTTAGAATTGAAAAAGCAAAACCATTTCCAACACAATGTGCTTACAAGTCTGTTATGTATTACTGTTATTATGCCATTCCATAGCCCACGTTCATTTCGTGCACAAAGGCAGCAAGGTTCCCCCCACAAGCCCTAAGATCAGAAGAGGAGAGTGCGTGGTCATTTTCATCCGCCGTGGGCGAACCTCCTCGGCGACAGCGGTTTCATCCACACAGGTGGTCTCCCACGAGGGGGTCTCTCATTTTGTCCTCGGGTTTGTGGAGCGCAACACAGCTGCCCTCGGACCAGGCCCGCCAGCTTTGAAGTGTCTTTTGCTTGGACAGGTCTTGTTCCTGCCCTTATGTCGCAGAGGAGCAGTATATGTTTTCTTTGGACCACATCAATGGTTACCCCCTTTTCACAAAGTCCATTATTTTAGTGAGTGCCCTTCCTTTCAGTATCAGCATAAATTAAAGAGCTTGAAATGAGTCGGTGGGGACCTTTCCCCATGGACAAGCAAAGCACCAGACCAGGCAGGGTGTCACAGACAGCGTTTGTGATTTAGATTAGCCATCCCTTGATCTGGAACTTTGTTTCGTTGACAAATCAGATAGCTGACCCATTTTGCATGAATGAGGACTTTGTTCTCTGCCAGAATGCTGCACGAAATCATTATAATTTAAGCAGAGATCAAACTGTGATAACTGGACAATGTTTGGGGATGGAAAGTATTAAGGGGTGTTCATTCATTGAATATTCTTTGGTAGCTCAACACAGCAAATAAATGTTTCACATTCTTCTGATTGATAGACGTTGGTTTCAAAATTTTTCACTGAGCAGACACATTCCCTGGAACAATTCTTGACTACTTTTGAGTCATTCATTATCTTCGCAGACAGCTTGGAAACGGGAAGCTGCTTCCAAATAGGCTGATTTTGAAAGGTATGCAGAAACCAGGCCAGAACTAGCGCATAAATCTGAGGCGCATTTGCTTAAAGCCCTGTTTATTCAGTAACGACATACATTCAAAAGCCAAAAAATGGGCAACGGAATTCTTCTGGACAATGTCCATCTCTCCGCAAAATACTTTTGACTGTGGCCCAGGCCGTGGCGTGACTGGCTGGGGCACCTGTACCGTACGCTGGTGACCTGGGTTCGATTCCCGCCCCGTGGTCCTTTCCCAATCCCACCCCCACTCGCTTCCTGTCATTCTTCACTGTCCTTTCATTAAGGCATAAAAAGGCCAAAAAAAGAATACTTTCGACCGTAACATGAGAACAGATAAGGAGTATTAAAGCTGTACTTTTGTTCTCAATATCAGCAAACTAGCTGAGACCATCTGTAAGGGGGCTTGTGGAATGCCAAATGTATGGATTAATGCTGACATATGCTTAACAGATACTTACAATAAAGGGGATATACATTTCCAATCTGCAATTAGACACGCATTGCAGGTTATGTAACCTGTTTAGGGGGTTGTGGAATGGTCTGTGGATTCACTTTCACTATGTTATGTCAGAACAGAACACTTTAGATATATACCATGCATTAGCACAGCAATACTTTTAGTCATCCTCTTGGCATGACAAAGAAAGAAGAAGACAAAACACTTAGATAGATGTGTGATTGTGTAAAAGAAAGAAAGCAGGAAAGGAGAGACAACAAGAACATGACAAACTTCTTTGGCACACCCATGGCTGACTTTAAAACAACAAGCGTGCCAGACCTGGGCCAAATGCATCCCTACAGTCAGCGGCTATCTTTGTCCAACTACCGATCAAATCAAGTCAAGTCAAGTCGGCTTTTATTGTCAATTTCTTTACATGCACTGGTCATACAAAGAATTGAAATTTCGTTTCTTACTTTCCCATGCAGACATAGACATGCTTTAAATACAGACATAGACATACTATAGACATAGCCATAGACAATAAACATTAAATTAAAGTGCAAGACTGAAATATAGAACATGTATGTATCAAAATAGAAATATAGGACATATATATAAAAAAATATATATACTGTGTGTGGCACCTCTGACTCCATGTACACATGTACACACACACACACACATACTCATTTTCACCATATCTTCTGCCCATCTCTCCCACGGCTTCAGGTAACATTACCACAAGACTCCAGCTTGGGGTCGGCTCTCTGCTGCTGCTGCTGCTGTTGCCGTGGGTGCCGGCGGGGGCCCTCCCATGGCAATCAGGCAGGAATGGGAGTGTTGGGTCGGGCCGAGGGGAGAGGAGTGGAGGAGGGCAGAGCTGAGCGGAGGGCCTGCTGCTGCTGCTCTCTGCTTCCCGGCCCTTTCTGCTGAGTTCATCATCTGCGGTTTGCCTGTGAGAAGCCCTGGGGGGAGGGACAGGACATGACTGGCAAGTTGCAGCTAAGCGGGTCCAGATGCTAAAGACCAGGACGTGAAGGAGAGAGAGAGAGAGAGGGAATGAGAGAGAGAAAGACTAAGGGAATTAGGGAGAGGGAGAGAGAGAAAGAATGAGGGAGAGTGAGATTGGGAGAGAGAGAGAGAGAGAGAGAGAGAAGGGGGTCAGGACTTGTTAAGACAGCTGCGGCTTTAATGCAGGGACTATTACGGGTGGTGGTAACTTCATATTATTATTGTTGTTTGAGTTTGAGGGTTTTTGAAAAACACCCCAAAATGTTCTTTGGAGCCAGACAGAAGACAGAACGAGAAAGAAAGAAAATAGGGGTGTGCTTGTGTGAGAGTGAAAGGGAGAAATACGGGGACATATGCTCTGGTTAAAAGCACTCAAAACAAATGCAAAAAGCCTAACCCGTAAGCCTTTGAGAGAAACAGAGAGAGCAAGAAAGAGGGAGAATGCCAACTCGGCTGGCATGGCATGAAATACCGCTTTCATTCACTTCCTTGTTTTGCACACCTGGCGGAGCAAAAGTCATGACTCACTGTAATGGAGCTAGGTCCACAACACCAAAGAGGACTGTTACTGTGGGCGTTTTCACATGAAACGTTTGCTTGTAGACCCTGAAAATGTCCAAAATATCTCTTCGCTTTTTCCAGTGAAAGAGATTTATGGCCCAAATGCAACCCCACATCCTGCAAAACATGACGGCTTATTGTAGCTCACATGTTTCAGCTTTCAGAAACAGGATCTGCAATGCTGATTGTGTTAGCCTGGAGTAGGATGGTACGCAGCTGGAACATGTTGATGCCAAGATACCCTTGACAGATATACAAAACCAAAGTGATAATGGAGAATAATTGTCTCTGAGGAAGAATGAGAATTGTCTAATAAATGCAGCAGAATACTACCTTTTCTTATTATACGGCTCTTCACAATGCTAGTAGAACGCTCCATTGACTTGAGTGGGATATCCCAACGTTCTACGGTAAAATAAATTCATGTAATTACCGCTGCAAACATATAATTACCGCTGTCAATGGCAACAGGTTTTGTGCTGCTGATCATATCACTCCGCAAGTATTCCGGTCACTTCTTGCATTGGAACTTCATTCAAAAGTGCAGACGGTTGATCAGCTGTGTTCTGAAGAATGTTTGATTCAAGTTCAGCGTGTGTTGCAAACTATTTGTTTCTCAGCAAAAAGCCACAAACGAAAACAGTAACAAATAAGTGTAAAGAGACATATCGTGGAGTTTATTATTTTTGTTTTGGCAAGTAGTCAGATAATAAAGCGGGATAATGTATAGAACGCGCCCGGTCATTATGGGAAAATAAGTCCCTTCAGGGCGAAACAAGACCCCTCGCTGGCGTTTGGTCCGGGTTCGCCCTGTCAGGACTTATTTTCCCAATAATGACCGGCGTTCTATACATTATCCCTTACATAACAGCTGTGGACCTAACAGTATATGGTCAGTATCTTATCCTTAGAAATTGCATTGTATTGTCTGTTAAAGGAGCCCTATTATGGTATTATTTACTGTTTATTATTTAATTTGTTTGGTCTATTAGAATTGACCAACGATTAACAACGTTGAAGTGTCATCGGCCACATTATTGTTCCTCATACGTCTATCAGTATTACAACCCCTATGTGAAACGCCCGGTTGAGAATTTTGAGGCAGTTAGAATCTTGGCGCTGACAGAGACGTCTCGTCAGACATTTGTAAGTTAGGCGATTATGGCGTCAGTGCTGCCTTACCAGTTTGACCCGACCATTTTCATACACAAAATGTAATGTATGTATGTAATGTATGTAATCCACAATAGGACAAGGGAAAAAAGAAAAAGCATAATAGCGCCCCTTTAAATTAGCATAGCAGTTAGCAAGAAAACTTGAGCATGCAAGATTAAACCATTTATTGAGTGCATCCTCATGTTTGGCAGGATCTAGCTTTTCTTACATTTTTGAGTGGCCCTTTACAGTCTTCTCACAGTTCACTGCTGTGTCCATGACTCTGCAGGAATACAAGAAGCAGTGACTGGCCCAAGGACCAGTAGGGAAAAAAGCTATAGCCATCTGATGGATGTGGATGTTAGCAAATTAGCCGTTCACTTCTGACAGCGTTAGCCCCAGAGCCAAGCCTTTGAGTGTCAATGATCTGGTAAGAACCCATTTCTGTACCCAGGGAACAAGAAGTCAGAGAGCCATGTCAACTGTTACAAACTCAGATATTTTAGGCCATGTCTCCAGCATGAGGTAATTCACGATATATGATTGGCTTTTGCTAGAAAGACTGCCACATCTTCTCCCCATTAACTATTGTCATAACTCTCATAAAATGTCCAGTCATCACATACAGTCATACACCAAAAAGTCAAACTCCGAAGCACAGCCTGAACGTCAACCCACAATCCCCCCATTTTCCTCAGTTGATATAAATAAACAATCCGCGATTTCGACATGTTAAGAAGCACTTCCAGACAAAAAGACTGCAATGACGCCTCCCTAAATGTGGCAGCAGCTGCAACCACAAGCCTTCAACCCCACAGTTTCCTCACGTCCCTGTCTTAGCTCTTGGGAAACTTTAACTGTGGTTGACTTCCAGTGTCATTGGGTTAAAGAGCACAACTCAAGCAATTTTTTGCGTACTTTTGGTGGGCATCTCAGAATGCCACTTTGTTTGGGGGCCCGAGACTATTCACACACACTATCTCATGTCATTTTTATGTTCTCTTTGGAGACTCTTTAACAGACCCCATGTGACAAGTGAGTGGCTTAAGCTGTGTGCTGTGTGTCGATACCTCTGGAACCGTTTTGGTGAAGAATGGCATCCGATGAGCGAACCAATAAAGCCAGGTGATCCTGGAGAGCAGTGCAGGGAAGCCTCACACATGGTGACCATGATTGAGGTGCTCTGAGGAGCAATTCCTGCACATTTTTGTGTGCTTGAGTCATGGAAGACTGGGAACACCTTCCAAAAAGCAACTGTAAAAAGATGAAAGATTTTTATGAGGTGCTCTCTCTCTCTCTCTCAAAAAAAGCCACACATTCTAGATCAGTGGTTGTCCACCTTTTTTGAGCAAATGCCCCCCTGAGCCCCCCCCCCCGACACACACAATAAAAAAAATATATATCCCTGGGTAGGCTATAGGCCACTCACACTCATGCTACATTGCTTAAATAAAAAAAAAAACGAGCCCATTTCTGTGCTGTTTTGGTTTCTTCTGGAATTATAAGAAAATGTCCCTATTTTATTATTAAGCAGATATAGCCCTCTGTTAGAAGCAATAGGAAACTGGTTGGGTAAAAAAAAACACTACCACATTAGCATTGGTTGTAATGATTTTTTTTTTTAAATCAATAGGAACATTAAATGTAGGCAACAAGACGTGTCATTTTATCATGGACAAAAATCAAGTGCACATCACGTGAACAACATATGCACATCGCAACAATCCAACCAATCACAAAACAGATTCCGCGCATGAGGCCTGTTTAGGCCTATATATATTTCGTATTTGATTAGCAATGGTCTTTTCGTGGAGACTACGCTCAGAGCAGCTGCAGGACAACAGCGAGCAGAAAATGGGCTATGAAACAAAATTAATGAGAGCCCTGTGGTTGATGGCTCGCTGCCAGCGTCTTGACGTCTGGACATTGAGAGGTCAATTTCAATCTGAGAGCACCAGAGCTGATCAAGTTTAGGCGGTTGCGATATTTTGACTGCATGTGCAGTGCTGTGTACATTTTTATTGGTTATTGAACTGTTAAGCCGCGAACTTGGGTTATGTTTATCGGCGTTACTATAGAGATGACGATAGCTGGGGCTGGGGGACGTGAGTCCGGGCGTGTGCAGGCCCGAACTGCACTGTATGACCACTGAGCAGAGATAAACAGTAAAATGTAGCTGGGACGGTAGAGGGGTTAGACACCCATGAATGAAAATAGCCTATTTATTTCAGGTAGCCTTTTTTGCACCAAAAATATGTGAAAACCATGAAATGTAAAAAAAAACCCTCTCACGTTCCCAGCGCCCCCCTAGGTTGTACGAACGGCCCTGTTGAGAAACCCTATTCTAGATCCTGGTGCTCAGGCGCTTCTTTTCACAATTTCAGTAGTAGGTCCTATGTTCCCCGGGTCCTATGTTCCTATGTTCCAATCCCCGCTTAGGGTTAGGGTCCTATGTTCCCCAGTCCCATACAAAGCAGGGAACATAGGACCTGGGAAATGATAGGTACGCTCCCGTCTGTGGCATAATTCTTGTAACTTGCAAAAGCAATCCCTTCCAGTCAGATGGATCCACCACCAGGTGTTCAGCTGTAAACTATGAAAACCTAGGCTATGCAAAATATTACAAAGGCCTTCATAAAGCCTCCTGTAGGCCTAGTTTCAGGGATTGTTTCTGCGGGGCATGTACTGCACACACCCCTGCCGCAAAATGAATTTTCAGCACAGCCTTGAGTGGTGCCTCATGTCTTTGATGGTAACAAAAGACTTGGCAGGTTTGGGTCGTGAGGATAACTAGGCCATCATCGCGTGTTATTTTCACGTCAAAAGTCTACACAAATGGGTTTTATTAACTTTTATAAGATGCACACAGGACCATTTAGTGCCAGCGAAATGACAACTAACTAGAACTCTTGAATGTGATGTGAGTCCTTGGCTTTATTTTTCTTTATTTTTGCCATCATGACTTGTTCTCTCTTCGCAGATACCTTCACAAAGTCGCCCAGGGAGACTATCATTAATCTAGCTGTCCAGGGCTGTACCGATGCCGATCCCCTCCCACAAGCACAGGAAGTGTTCTATCACCCCCAGGTGTGCGCCATATTCCTTTACATCAGGGCTGGCTGGCTGTCCCCAGTGGGCAGACTCCCTGGCCTTGGTGTTTTACGGCTTTGTTTGCTTTTGTTGGAAGCTCCATCTGCTCTGGCCACGCTGCAAAGAGAGAGAGAGAGAGAAAGAGAGAACATGGGGGGACCACAGTGAAGCTGAGCATCCTGCTTTCTGTGGCAGTCCGCACCCCTGTGTTGCCTGAAGTCCACCCACGCTGTCTCTCTCTCTCTCTCTCTCTCTCTCTCTCTCTCTCTCTCTCTCTCTCTCTCCCTCTGTGTATCCCTGGCCTTCCTCCCTCTGTGTCCATGTCTCGGAGGTCTCCTGCGTTCGTGTTGGTGTGTGGTCTTCCTCTGGCCCGAGAGAGGGACAAGCGTCTGTTATGGCCAGTGCTGGACCTGAGCGTAGCAGCCACACAGATCCTTGGGTCTGCTCCCAGGCCACATCTACCAGGACACTCCCACTTCCCTCAACTCTGTCTCTCTCTCTCAACAGGAAATTACAGGCCCCCCGATAAGGTATTGTGCAGTACGTTTTTGGTTTTTTCCCCGGTGGAGAAAAGCTCACACACTTGCTATTGGCAGCACACAGGCGCGCCTGTCCCGGTAGAGGAAGTTTTTTTGTGCACTTGTTTTCCATGGTGGCGTGGAGAAACTTGCGGTTCGGCAGGATCGAGCCACACACAGTCCCTCTCTGGCCATTGTTCAGCCGTATGTCGTTGAAATGATCATGGAGTGTTTTGGGGCCCTGGAAGGGGACCCAACAGCTCGCAAATGTGTGAGTGGAATGCAAATGAAAGCACGACCCTGCCATCAAGTTGTCCTTCGCACATCTACCCATTTGTTTCCCATAACACCCAGGAAGCTAACGAGTCGCCGAAGTCGACAGAGTTTTGAACAATTTCCAAAACACATAACTGAAACAGGAAGGAAACCCAAAAGGGCTGACCAAGAACACAGTTACAGTAAAAAAAAGAGCCTGGTCGTTACTACCAAGCAGCCCTGCACAACATCAAACACACTGTGCCGTGTGGACTTTCTTGAGATGAAATGAATTAGGAACAATTTCGCTTCCGCACTAAAAACAGCCCCGCTGGCTGGTCCACCAAGTCAAGGTTGGTCTCTCCCCTGGCTCCACCTGGACCAGGGACCAGCTAGTCTGGTCTGGTCTGGTCTGGTCTGGTCTTCGGCGGGGCAGAGCGCAGAACAGAGGGGGCTCGCGCCTGTTCCGTCTGGGTCACGCCATGTGGCCTAGTGAGGGGATGACTGAAAGTTTCCTATAAACACAACCTGGACGTCGGCAAGGGACACCAGGAGAGGCGGCTGGGCCGAGGGGGTCAGAGTTTCCGAGCCGAGCTCTGGTCTCTCTGACTGCCAGGACGGAGACGCCTCTCCTGTACACTGGAGCCATTCTTCAGTGTCTTCACCGAGACGCACCACTGCATGGAGCAGTGCACAAGAAAGGATTATGGGAAATAGATGATGTGTTTAGACAGAAGAAGTGTCATATGGCTAACATTCACAGTTTAACAATTATTATTCAAAGTGCTTTCATCCCAGTCCTTTATTCAAGTTGTTGACACTTACTGTATCTGAGGAGAACTTTTCTCTCTATACCTGTAGACGTGTTGACATTTCAAAATGTTAATTATGGGATCCCCCCCCCCTCCTCCACACACCTGTTGGCGTGCCACTATCCCAAAAGATCTTCCCCAGTCAGTAGGTACATTTGTCAAGTGTTAATCAAAAGCTGGCAAAAGCTGCATTGAAAGCTGACTGCCCTGCAAACCTGGGCATCCATTTCATCATGGATCCAGAATAGATCTGTTCTGACAGCGCTGGATGCTGACCCCGGTGAGGCCCCCTGTCCTCATTTGTCCTCCTTCTCCTCCGAGAGGGAGAGAGAGAGAGCGTGCCGTCCATCCATGGCTTCGGTACAGTGAGGCCAAGTTATTGTCTCATGTGCGTTGCTGGGAGAGGCCTTTTGTCTTCCCCTGCTCAGCTTAAATTAGACGCGCCCTGGCAGAGACACATTTATTTTTCCACTCGAGACTCCATACAGACAGCAGCTCGTTAGCCGTTAGCCGAAGAATTCTGTGTGCAAACCCACACACCCCAAAGACAACAAAAACAGTGTAAGGGGGGAAAAAATGTGAAGTTCATTGGTGTTTTAATACACTTCTTCAATGGCTGCAAGTTTCTATATTTGTTCTAAAGGCAATTTAAAAGGTTATGTGTGGGCTTTTAATATGTTGTTTATTTAAATAGATAGCACTTAAGTTATTAGTACTTTGAATGTTAAGCCATTGCCTTCCATCAAAAGAGAAAATAACCTTCTCATTCAGAGGTTTTATTTTATGAGGGCTTAAATTGACTTCAGGTCTCTTCATATGTCTAAGAGTAGTTAGCCTATATTCTGAAATTAGATGGCATCCAGTATCAGTTAGTTCCGAATTCTACAAAACCATTGTAGGCCTATACTATGCAATATACAGTGGGCCTACATGTCTTACTGCTGCTGTGAAATTATATTTACCATAGAAACCTGAGGTTTTTGGATTGTGCAGTTCAGTGTACCCACTACATCAATGAGGTAAACTTTGGCTATAGTTCAAAGCTGCCATCTAGTGGTGGTAGGTCATTATGACAAATAGGAACGACAAAGCGTTTTTGGTTCATACTTTCTCTGGAATAGTACATTCTAAAAAAAAAAAACAACTCTCTGAACTGAAACATTGACAGACACAAGGAAACATAATATAGACATATACTTGACATACACAGTTCAGTTTTATTATGGACCAGAGTGGGAAAATCCTGTTTACACATAGAAAATAACAGAGCTTTCAATGGCACAGGTATTTCCTGAACTCCAATACCTTTCAGCAAACAGCCTTTTCTTTCCACAAACAAAATCTTTGAAGTTTTCCCTTTACTCAACAACTGCAAACAAAATATATATCTCCTACAAATGCATAATTGTCAAAATAAAGTATGGAATAGGTTATTATGACACAGGTAGATTATGAGACAAAGATATGATGAAGAAATCAATAAGATCCTTTTGCATATGCTCACATTAAGTGGCTGACAAGCATGCACACCGAAATATTCCTTTTGTAGAAAGCAGTTAAGTAAAACCTGACATTTCTGTGAACCGCTTTGTTGGCTAATTATCCCTTCTGAGCTTTTCTAAGCCTATTAAATTATTTAACCTTAACACCCTGATTCCATTTATGCAATGTGAGATGTTATTACATAAAGCTCTGGCATAAACTGACAGAAAGACTGAGGTAAGAAAGAAATTGATTAAAGCCACCAAATAAAAGGCAGCTAAAAAAACACAAGCATAGTCCCTCACCTCATAACATCATACACAATGTGTTGCTGACACCTTACTTAGAGCACTGTGTTGAGGCACATTTGGTTGGTTCCTTCAAGTAGGGGCAGTAAACTCATACAGTCATCATAACGGGGCCCTGCAATTAAGAGAAATGGCACGCACTAATGGGCTCAGTCGTGAGTTGAGAGGAAGCATGAAATGTGCCTGTCCAGACAAGTCCCTGTGGCCCACATGGCACTCCCTCATGTCCACAAAAAAAACAGTCTTGACAGTGTTTTCACAACTAGAAAGAGTCTGGGAGCACCAAGAGGGTACAGAGTAGACCGCCTCTACAGTCGGGCAGTGACAATGATTGATTCAGGCACCGAAAAGCAGAATCACATGCCGATAAAAAAAAACAACACAACAGGCTTTTCTTCAGCACTCCTTGAATGAAGACCGCTTACACGGCTGTCAGGGGAGATGATGAGTTGCTGGAAACAGATTGGAAATGGCAGTTCATCCCATCTGGCCCCGTGCCTGGGACTGTAAGCACAGCTCCCTCTGTGTGCCATTCAGTTGTTTACTTGGAAGCCGAACTTGAACTGCCATTTCACCCAACAAAAAAAGGCAAGTCAAAATAAATGCACCTCATTTCTCACACCTAGTTAACACATTGTGACATTCTGATATTATCTATTTGCACACAATGTCCTCAATGCAATGTCCTTTTTGAGCAATGATTTTGCATTCTGTGATTGGCAGTGACAACAAATGTATTATTCGACCCCACATACACACGATGAACTCACTGACAGAAAACATTAAGAGGCAAAAAAAGGTGGTAAAGCTTTATTAGGACCAGTCACCATCCTCCATCACACTGACAAAGAGCAATTCCTGGATAGACTGTCACAACATGAGGTTACTCTCTGGGTCTTGGCTCTGTGGAGCAGCATTCAGGGTGATGTATATGATACACATGTTCCTGTTTACTTGTTAAAACCCATTGTCAGGGCAACGGAGCCAGAGCAAGACTGTTGGCTATGAGTTTAGGTCTACATGCAGCATTAACATTACCAAATATCAGACATCTTCAGGGTTAAGAACAAAAAGGTTCCAGGACAAAGGACGTGTTCATTATTGTCAAAAACCTGAAACCATCACAGGTATTTTCTGGCATTTCAGCAGAGCCTGGTTAAGGGAGAACGGTAGTGATCTTAGTTTGTTTGTTTTTTCCTTTATATTTCATAGCTCCATACAAAGTGTAGCTGCTTGAGCACTGACATAGTCTTGGTATTGTGCTTAATTGGCACGACTGTATTTTTTATAATATATATAATCACACAGTGACCAAGTTCATCTGTTCATTCAGCGCACGCATCCGAAAGCCCGCTCGCGACACCCTTTGACATGGACGCACGGCAGCAGAGGTCAGAGTAATGGTATGGAACGGCGCACCCTGCTCCCTTGCTGGCCGAACGCCCCCGGACCGTCCCTGTGTCTACATGAACTCGTCCGAGTCATTTCCGTCCTGTCGGGAGAGAAAAGAACACACCAGAGAGCCAAGTCACGACTAGAGCAGATGGATGAGATCAACATATTCCCACATCGTCTTCCAAACCAAGAGGTCGAGCCGGGAACGGAGAAGTTACCTCATTTGTGGTCATGTTTTCACTCCTCATGAGCGACGTGTAATTCCTAGAGAAATGACATGACATTTTAAACCTTTTTTTGTGTACAATGACAAGTAGGAAACAAGTACAGCTCTAATTAAATTACACACATCAACTTCACTCAAGGACACTAAAGGAGGGGGTTAGACTGGAACAATTTGTTCTGGTAAAAAAAAATTCTGCTGTAACTTGACATTTGAAAGCTTCCTGTCTGGCTTTCCTTGCTGTTGGATTTGTTTTGTTTTGTTTCTCCCTTGCTGTTTGGATTAGTTTGTTTGCATTTACCTCAGCTCCTCAGCCTCCTTCTTTTTCCTCATCTCCTCTTTCTCCTTCTTCTTCAGATCCTGAATCTGGACCTTCTTCTCGTTGCGCTCCTCGCGGTCTCTGGACTCTTTCTCGGCCGCCAGGTCTGGATGTCGCTCGTCTTTTGTCTTCTCCAGCCGGTTGACGATCTCATTGATCTTCTTCTCAACTGCTACAATTTTAACCTGTTTGACACACACAAACAGCATTCCATTGGTAAGGATACTGTATACTAATGGCACATGAACTTGAGGTTTGTCTATAATCCAAGAATTAAAATGGCAACACGACAAAACAGCAATAAATCCAAAAGAAAAGCACAGACACTAACACAATACAATATTCATTGATTAGTGCAAGAATTCAGGGTAAATATTATACTAGATACAGTCTTAGTGTACTTAATGAGAACTGCAACTGAGAAATGATTTGCCTCTTTTTGCCGGAAGAAGCCTATCTGACCAACATCCATGTCTCCCGTTTTCTTCAGGTTGCTCCAAGGAGTGTAGACAACATTGATGTTATTCATCTTGCAGCCTGTAGAATAAAAACAAAACCCATCATCCTGTCCATCATTACTGTAAACTGTTATGGCTGATCCTCCTTAGCTTGAGGCCATCAGTATTTACCTTGAATGCTGTTATTTTTCACCAGCTGTGCACAATCCACCAAGACTTCTTTGGGTATGTCATCAATTGTTTTACCCTTGGAATGAAAGTATATTACAAGTTAATATGCTTGTTTCTTTATGTTAACAAGTTGTTGAGCTAGAATATAGCACCACCATTTGCAACTAGGAAAGTTTCGCTTTCTACTACTTTAATGGAATAACTTGTTATTATATGGAATTACATCTACCTTAGGCATTCTGAGATACACATGGGCAGAGGATAGCTTGTCCACGTGAAACCTGTAAAATACCTCTCTGTTAGGTTCAAAACATCAGGCTACATCACCTCACAAGCCACCTTGTGGACTTTCAAGTAAAAGCAGGCCAATGTGCAATTGGGTAATACAATATAAATATTGAAAATCATACGGATTTCTTTGCTCACCAAATATCTTCAGGCCATCCATATTTTATAAGGTCTTCATCTGAACACATGGCAAAATAAAATGTACTTGTTCAGCTTTGTTATATTGAATTACTCACAGTGATGATGATATATTCAGGACCAGTGCTACTTACTTTCGTATTTATCTTTTCCCATGTAGATCGTGTAGGGTGGAGTCACAACTGTCACAAACAGATAGTACCAGTCAGTGAAATGCAATTTCTCTGGCACTGTCAATTAACTGCGACCACGTATTGTTTACTATCAAACGCGAGATGAATAATTTGTTGCGATTGCTCGGCGCTGTTTCAAGAAAAGTTACATTCAAGTCAGAAGCCAAGACAAGACATCAGCAAAGCGGTTGTTGTTGACAAGTCACAAAGTAAGTTACGAACAGGAGATCACGTCAGAAATATCAAACGAGCTGGGCCAACAGATAGTTGCAGTTCAGCTAACTGAGTCCATTGGGACTGTTTCCAAAATACGACTCTTTTCTTTAGTGCAGTACGATTTATCTAAAAGGAGCGACTGATTTGTAAGGACAAACACTATTCTGATTCCGAGAATACATTTAATTGTTCACGACTAGCTCTCTTTTAGCAAATGTTAGTCTACTAGGCCACCTGGTTAAACAACAACGTTAACATAACATTAGTTAAGGTTAACGTTAGCTTGTGAAAGCAACTCACCAGCGCTTGTGAAGTAAAACACCATCTTGAATAAAACAATAAAGTTGATAAATCAAGGTAACAACGCACAGTATGGAGCTGTAAAGATGTCGGTTTAGCTAAAAAAAGTGACAGATAACAATGTTTCACACAGAATAAAAATCAAAGGTGGTAACAATCTAGCGTAGCTAGCATCTCATGAAGTGACACAGGAAGTGATGTTATAGGAAGAAGTCAACAGTTTCGTGCTCAGTATCGTGCTCTGGTGTAGTCGACATCAAGGAACAACAAGGTTTGATGTGTCCGGAAACTTAAAATAAAGCACGTAGAACCAGAGACATTTTGGAAATTTGAATAGGAAACGGGCTCTGGTAGAATAGTAGAGACTTATGAGACAATGCAGAGCGGCATTAATATCAACCAAAATCACAGTTAAATTGAGCTTGACATTTAATTTGAATAATAATAAATTATATTAAATAGCGTGTCTTCACAATCTTGGCTAGAGTTAAATCACTAAAGTTGAAACATTGCCCAAAACAAAAATGTGATTTATGGACGTGGTATTTTTCACTTTCATTTTAAAATGTGTAAAGCTCCTAACTTCCTTTCAGTACATTGTTGACGCTCTGCTTCACATAACTTGGTTGTACAATCCTGCTTTCGCGCGCGCTAGAGCGCGCTATTCAAAACAAGACGTGAACCGCGGTCAAAGCAAGCACAGTTGTTTTGAGCGGGTTACTCACTAAGTATCTCCTGAATGTAGCGGTCTGGATTTTTCCTTTGTGTTTATCGTGTAAGTATTTTTTTCATATTAAATAGTTATCTGAGAATGTAAGTTTGACATCCTATTAATTATGTTTTTAACAGAAGAGGGTTTTGTGTTAAAGCTGTTTAGCCGTGTTCAGTCATTAACTTAGCATGCGGGCTGTCCTGGCTACTGACGGTAGCTCATATAGTTATATAACTTAACTTTAACTGCTGGGTAAATGCTCAGTGCATACTTTAGTTCCATAGAAGTTAGCATGGCATTCCAGCTGAACAGGTTAACAATCACAGGATGCACAGAAAACTCACAGAAAAACAGAACTCTCTCTTGTTCGCTGGTTGACAAGCAAATTAGCCAACTTAGCCAGGGGTTGCTTCGCGCGAAAAATAGTTCGTAACTTGCCTAAGTTAGCTAATGCCATGCCATGTTTAACTTGTTTGGCTGTTTCCCTGGTGTTTACGTGGCAGCTATCATTAAACTGAAATATTTTGCCCCCTCGTAGTTTTATTGCTAACACAGACTCATTCGCGTTCGAATGCTCAAAGTCGTGTTGAATTTAGCTGGGACTGTGTCACGATGTACTGCATTTCTTGTAGCATCACCATCTTTAGATAGTTAAGATGTTTTTCTCGCATATGTTAATGCTTTGTTGTTTCCCTCATCCTTAGAGTTACTTTACAGTGGTCCTGAAGATGTTGCCCAACCTTACTTCAAGAAAGAGGAAGCA
Source organism: Alosa alosa (assembly GCF_017589495.1). NCBI lineage: Eukaryota > Metazoa > Chordata > Actinopteri > Clupeiformes > Clupeidae > Alosa > Alosa alosa. Next base: position 17,397,854 of record NC_063196.1, read on the forward strand.
GTGCTCTCCTGACCTTGATGGGTAAATGTTGATGGCCTTTCGACTCACATCTAGGCCGTGAAAATGTTAATGATGCTATTAATCAGAGTTAGAATTTCTTGACATATTTTAAAAGCTCCAGGGTTCATCATGTTTTCATCAGTCTTTAATTGGCATTTTATTTCAATGAGCAAGCATTAGCATCCATAAATATTTTGAGTTGTGAAGCAAATTATTATCTGTGGAAGGAATGAAATGTACAAATGTATCCTGATTTGGAATGCCTTTTTTTTAATTATTTATCTTATTTTTTTATTTTATTTAAGAAACCCTGCAAAGAGGCAGATCATCAATGGCTATAGCCCTCCTAGGAGATCATCCCCTCGCAACGCCCAACCTTCCATCCAAAAGATGTGTGCTGGTCATCTTGAGAAGGAGAACCATTCACCCATGAAATCACCAGGAAGGAGACCGCGCACTTCGCCTCCAATGCCTCTTACCCCTAAAAAAGGCTCCAGGAACTCTCTGCTGGAAGAACCCCCAAAAAAGCAGAGGTCTCCTCAGAAGGTGACTAAGCAGAGGTCTCCTCAGAAGGTGACTAAGCAGAGGTCTCCTCAGAAGGTGACTAAGCAGAGGTCTCCTCAGAAGGTGATTGTAGCAGGTTCCTTCTACAGTAAACAGAAGGTTTTGTATCTCACACCCCTGGATAGGAAGCTGCTGAAGGAAACCAAATCTCCTCCGTCCAAATCCGTCGAGGAGAAGCCCAACCCTCCACCTTCTGTGGGGAAACCCAAAGGCAAGAGAGGCCGGCCGGCAAAGAAGATTACATCATCGAAAGTCCAGAAGCCCAGCATTAAGGGCTACCTTTCAGCAAAGGTCAGTGTGAATAAGGTGACTCCCAGCTCCAAGGTTGACACAATGAGCTCTGGGTCAGAAGCCTCTAAGAAAACTCCCATGATTACCTTTGGTAGCCTGAAGAACAAGGCCAAACCTAAGATCCTTGTAGGTGCTGCTTTCTTTGCTTCTGGCAAAAAGCCTGCTGCTATGTTCAAACGGGCAGTGCCATGGAAGCCCAAACAGACTGTAGGTCAGGAGAAGGGCAAAGCCGAGGCTCCTCCAGAGAAGGAGAAATGCAGTGAGAAGGAAGAGGACCAGCAGCGGCGTTCCCCGATTCGACACTCCGTCTTTGCCAGGAAGCCGCCGCAAAAGGACATGCCCAGGTTACCAGCTGAGCTCACAAACACGGAGAAACCAAAGGAAACGACCACGGACGTGCCCCTGAGTCCTGAGGTGGGCTCCCCCCGTGCCTTCCTGGAGAAGCATGGCATCATGAAGGACCTCAAAATCGTGCTAAGGAGATCTGTGTCCCCCAGTAACACCGTTTCTTCTCTGGACAATGTCTGCACACAGGTAAGGGTCTTTATGCTAGTTTTATAGACCTGGTGTATTCCTGCGTCTGTTTCCTGCGCACGTGGCACGTGTCGAGAATTGCTTGCGCGGGGGGGGGTGTCCATCCCAACAATTGCGACCAGGCGTCAATGAGGCACGTCTTCGATGCGTGCAAATGTGCATGGAAGAGTACATCACCTCCTTTAGTGTATGCTAATGCAGAGTGAATTTGCCAATTTTGTGAGGTTGAGTGGTTGAAATGTACTGTTGGTACAGTTATGACCATTATAGCAGTATGCTTCTGCTTTGTGATCATTTCTGTTGAGCGATGCTGATGATGTATAATCATTGTTTACTTCAGGAGTCAGATAATGAAATGGGCTCTGGTACAGAGTTTGACCTTAGTGACATCAATCATTCACCAGATGACAGCAGTTCTGATGAAGGTAATAGTATATTTATTTGGGGTTCTTGGCCTAATCTTGTTTTACTGAAAATCCTTTTCTTTTTTAGGTCAAATGTTGTATATGTTGTTTAGCAAACTTGTCCTAAAAGCTGTTTTTATATTCTTTGTTCTATAATTAGATTCATCTGCTGTGTACCCCATCTTTGGCTCCAAGAGGTAAGCAGAAGAAAAAAAAAGTTTAACCCTTCCAACTGGGTCACTATTGAAAAACAATTCTTACACTGTTAAACAGCCTACTCGTTAGTTATGGAAGCATAATTGAAATGGCAATGCAATTTGCAATTCAATAAGACATTGCATTGTGCAATTGACAATTCATTGTGCAATATGATAATGCAATTTGAAAATACATTGTACAAAGTGTATTTCAATATGCAAAGTATGTTTGCTGTAACTGTCAGTGAGGCTGATGTTGTTGTTGTTGTTGTTGTTGTTGTTGTTGTGCTGTGTGGCTCCAGATCCCAGAGGAAGAAGGCCCTGTCCTCCCCCAGGACATGCAGTACCCCCTCAGGTCTGTCCAGCAGCCTCACGCCCTCATTCAAGGACCGGAGCAGCGCCCGCACCAGGCGGGAAGGCAGGAGGTGTGACGACGACCAGCTCATTATCGTGAGTACATCTAAATCACCCAGTTTCTGTGTTGATCTCTGTCTGTCTTGCATCCCATAATGTGCCTCGTCCACATGCTGATTACCAAACCATTGGTTTTGACCACTCTTATCATTACTATGTAATCTGTCTATACAGAAAGACAGACTCTTTTTCCACATAGGCTACTGAGTACTTTTGGTACGAAAAGAAATTAAAACAATCGGTTTGACCTAGGTCGAGTTGCTGCAGCCAACAGCTAAGCCAGTGCATGAACATGCCCCCAAAGTGTGGAAGCTCTGATTCCACAACCTAGCAACTCAAGCTAGATAAAACCGATTGTTTTGATTGGGTTTTTTTTTTTTTCATACCGACAGTACTCAGTAACCTTGAAATGGAGATCTATGTGAAACATCGCCAGATTTCACCTTAAGACATCTGCAAATAAATCATCTTGATGTTATGATTGAGCTTAAAGGCACACTATGCAAGATTTTCCCCTTTATGAAGCCAATTTGATGGTAAACGAACTTGTAATAGGTGAATCGTTCACCTAGCATAGCTATATAGCATAGATGTAGCGAGTCCCTACGGAGAAAACCAGCCATGCAACTTCCAAGAGTGGCGCCCTGCCAAAACTCATTAGATTCTGAAATATTACCTTGTCAGTAGATATAGTTCTTTGGAGTTTTTGCCTGTTGGTTATCCTTCACCTCCACAACAAAAGCATTTGCATTGTGTACAGGGGGGATATGTCACGAGAAGTTTGCTATTTACAATAGCAGAGTAACATATAAACACATCGTGACTCTAGAGGGAGCTCTTAACTCGCCAAAAATACCTAAACCTGCATAGCATACCTTTAGAGTTTATCAGCTCCTTGTTATGTTTGACTTGTCAATGAAATGACCCAGAAGAAAAGGTATGAAGGTGTATTTGAGATATATAGCATGCTTCAGAAGTCCAACCTTTGACAAATGGCTGATGTTGGCTGTGGTGTTTTTGTTTAGGACGCGGGTCAGAAACAGTTTGGAGCAACCACCTGTGGCTCTTGCGGGATGTTGTACAGTGCGGACAGCCCAGAGGACAAGCTGCAGCACAGTCAGTTCCACCAGCGCTTCCTGGACGCTATCAAGTTTGTGGTGGGTAACTTGTCCCCCTTCCTCCATCGGGCAAACATTTTTGGTAAACTGCATGAAAGGCGCTCATAATTGATGCTGCTATATAGACCCTTTCAACAATAAAAACAAAAACAATGCTTGAACGTTCTATTTGGGCCCCAATCTACTTCCTCTGCATTAAGATAACATATGGAATGTTAAAAAGGAAGTCTTTTGGGGCCAACTATGATGCTGATAATGGAACTCTCTTGAAAGGGTCTATAGCTGATTTGTTTTGAATGTACTTGCTTTGGTCCATATCAGTAGTGGCTGCACAGCCCATAATATTGCTCCTAATATTAAGTAATATAGACTAATCACATTTTTTAGTAGTGTGAAATGTTCACATTTGTTCTCATCTCCAGGGCTGGAAGAAAGAGCGTGTGGTAAATGAGTTCTGGGACGGTAAAATACTTCTCGTTCTCCCTGATGATCCAAAGTATGCAACAAGAAAGGTACATTAGTTTAAAAAACGATCAACCTATGCTACACTACCTACTGTATACTTCCATACTCATGCTGTCATGCTCCTCAAATGGCTTTTTACGTCTCAAAAAGAACCTTGACTCATTCAAGGGCTTAACTTGTACTGAAATAGCATTCACTTCATTCCCCACTGTATGTGAAATCTGTAGGTAGAACAGTTAACACTTCCGCAACCCGCAGACCTGTTTTGGGTTGTTAAATGTTGCTAATAATGTAATGGCGAAGCAGACAACGCAAATCAAATTAATAAAAATGCATTTTGAAAATTGCAAAAAAATGCAGTTGTGGATAAAATATTTGTTTGTAAACCCTTGAATGACCTTGTCAGTGTGTTTAACTGAGCGTGTGTGTGTGTCTATGACAGGCAGAGGATGTGCGCAAGGTGGCGGACAGTGAGCTGGGCTTCCAGCAGATCACCCTGAGCAGTCCCAACTCGGCCAAGACCTACCTGTTCGTCAACAGCGACAAGATGGTAGTGGGCTGCGTGGTGGCAGAACAGATCCGACAGGTGAGTCGCGCGTCGCGCTATGACATGTATGACACTGTGCTATATGATTTAAACTTGAACTTCAGTTTTTTCTCCTCCCCACTTTATTTATTAAAAGCCAATTTCACATTTTAAATTGTTTGTTTGTTTGTTCTTGTACTTGTCTGTTCATGTATGTATTCATGTCAAGTGTGCTCTGTGATCGTAACATTCCTACTCCTCTCCCGCCAGGCGTTCCGTGTGCTTGAGCAGGCTCAGCAGCCGCAGCCACAGAAGAAGGTGTCTGCGGATCAGGAGGACATTTTGGAGCGTCACCGGGCTTGGTGCTGCTCCACGGTGCCCGAGCGCGCCATCTGCGGGATCAGTCGCGTCTGGGTCTTCAGCCTGATGAGGAGGAAGAGCATCGCCACGCGCATGCTGGACACTGTCAGGTACCCAAACATGCGTGCGCGCACACGCACACACACACACACACACACACACACACACACTGATACGGTCATGATGCACATACATACAGTTATTTGCAGAATAATAGCAGTATGTTTTAAAAAAAATGAGTAAAGCTCAAAATCCTTAGAATAGCTGTTAATTACATAATATCAATGCATTGGGAACACTGCACATTCAATTTCAAATCAAAACATGATCAAAATTGATCAAGTTTGTGTTATACCTTTGCAGAAAGTGTAGAAAAAAGAATGTTAGGCTGTTTGCATTTTTCTTTACAAACTCAAACATTTACTGTATAAACTGAAAAACGTCTCAAGATTTTGCTATACTTTGAATCACTGCACTAATATCTAGTTGCATTAGCATTATTTCTGAGAATTGCTTCACATCTGTGTTGCATGGAGTCGACCAAGTACTGGCACCTGTGAACAGGTATTCCAGCCCAGGACGATTGAATTACATTCCACAATTCTTCTGCATTTCTGGGTTTTGTCTCAGAAACAGCATTTTGATGTCACCCCACAAGTTTTCTATAGGATTGAGGACTGGGAATCGGGCTGGTCACTCCATAACGTCAATCTTGTTAGTTTATACCTTTTAAAACACACTGCTATTATTCTGCACATAACTGTACATACTTATGCACACCCACATACATACTTATGCCTTACACACACACACACACTTATGTATGTATGTATGTATGTATGTATGTATATGCATAGCAGTATGGTTGTATGCAAGTGCTAGTACCAGTGTATATTATATGTGCATTTGAAGTATTCAATATTGGCTTATATGCAATATAACCCCCTCATAGTGAAATGGTGAGGGGGGTAATATGTGAAATGATAAGAGCCTTAATGGTTATGTTTAATGAGGATCACAACAACCAGGTGGCCATGACTGAGATTAAGATTTTTAGTAAGTGTTTTAAAGTTAGTTATGCTCTTCATGGTTTTTTTTCCTCATTTTTAGAAATTCTTTCATGTATGGAAGCCATCTAACTAAAGAGGAGATTGCTTTCTCTGACCCCACGCCAGATGGCAAACTCTTCGCCACCAAGTATTGCGGGACTCCAACTTTCCTGGTCTACAATTTCATTGGCTGATAACACTTGTTAGCATTGGATGTTTTGATTTTTGTAAAGATTTTTATTTCAAGTTTTCTTTTTCCTTCAGACGTTGCATTTTTGTAAAAAGGAGATATTGTTAGTTAATGCAACTTTGATGTTCATTTTTATTAAAATATGAAATGTACTCATAGTTCCAAAAGTGATAATGTGTGAAAGGCACAAATGATATGGGATCAGAATGGCTTAGCACAACCTCAATCCTGAGCTAATCAGAATGGCTTATTATTCACCAGTCAGTCACAATTCTACAGCACAAGCTATGGTAACAATGCTATCTCATGAGCTCTTCTGTTAGTGTCATACCTTTTTAAAACAAACAGTCTGTATGAGGAGCTGAAAAGAGGCTGACATCAGTATTAATTCTGAAGTGATTCTGATACGCTTTAGAGGTTAGTATCAGTTACATAATTATTTTGAAGGTCCAGTTGCTGTTTTTTTTTCTCCTTAAATACTCTACAGTTGTATTTAGTACTTGATGTATATTGCATTATATGTAAATAAAAACATATCAATTAAACATTCCAATCATTGTTCAATTACAAAGTTACTTTTTCACTGAAAATCTCCATATGGCCACTGTAATCTCCATATGCTTAAATATTTCCAAGACAAGACCAAAGGAAATGTAGGTTGACATGTCTATTGCTCAAACACGATTCCTATCTGAGATTGTAAAATATTAATGAAAAATAAAATAACTTTTATCTAAAGGCATTCAAGTGAGTTGCCATATATATTCTGTTATAACAGAGACTTTCTAATGAGGAGACGCAACACTCAAATCCTCCATAGAAATGCATGGGGCTAGTTTGTAACGCCGTTACTACACATCACACCCCTTCCTCGGCAAAACGTCGACATGTGAATACATCGAGCCAATCATATGGTGTGTTGTGAAGACATCGTGCCAATCGTGTTGTGATCTCACCGCTGGAGCAATATTGGTGTTGTGAAGCCTTGCGCACGTGCATTTCTGCCGAAATGGATGCCCGACGAGTGCCCAAAAAGCGTTGCCATATGGCCCACTGAGTGGAGGGACTTGCCTAAAAGGACTGGTTATAATCCCATCTCGTGAGTATACGAGTTGGCAGCATATTAAAGAAGTTAAGCATTGTGCCACAATGAGAAATTATTTCAGTCATTAACCAACAAACATTAACAAACATATTTTGATATTTAGTATAATTCTTGAGTACAGCCTGTTATGAAAAAACTTGGATTCAAACAAGTTGATATGCACCAAAAAGCACTCAGATGAACCACTAGTGCAAGCAGTCACTTTATTCTCCATGATCTGTCTGTGAATATATATACTATTTAAAAGAAGTATTTTGACATTTATAAAACATACAGAAGTGACAATGGACAAGAGTTTAGAACAGTAAAACAAAGTGACAAAATCAGAAATCTCAACAAAAAAAAAAAAAAAAAAAAGACATTTCCAGTTTAGCCCATATCAGCAGTGTATATCATAACAAATGCTGTTTAGAACCCTCTGGTTTCTTCTCAAAGGAGAACCTTTAAGAGTACTGTACAGTATTGCGTTTAGATTAAGAACAGTTTAAAGAACCCGTGTTACACCTTATGCTCTTGGGTAAAAATGTACAGCGTCCACTACTTCTCTGCTAGTCGATAACTATGACCTCGCTGTCTGCTTCGTTGACCTGTGCGTTGTTAGACTCCAGGACCTGGACGATGTGTGCGGCGGATGGCCGCTTCCGAGGGTCCTCCTCCGTGCAAAGGCAGAAGAGCTCCGCCATGCGCTGGTAGGCTCCGCCCAGTGTCTCCATGTCCAGGGGCGGGCGGGTGCCCAGGCGCTCGTAGTAGGCGTCCTCGTCAAAGTCCTCCTCAAAAGACTCGTCTAGGCAGGGAGGGTGGAAAGAGCAAAAAGTCACCAAGAGGATATAATGTGTGAGAATAATTTTGTCCAAGGGTAAGCTACACATATTAATCAATTCAATGCACAAAATCCAGCGCCAATGTAAAGGCAAGGCAGCAATGTAACTATCCAAGGCAATTGAATGTGCTCAATGTGCTTTACATTATGAAATGTTGAGGATGAGGGAACATCTTGCTTAATCCCTGACTCCTCTACCATGTATGATGAAACATATTGATTGCAGTAACATGTGCATATAACAAGAACAATATACAGTATTTGCTGTGTGCATAAACCAACAATGACAAGACGTTCCTTTAAAAGGTCCTTAAAAGACTCCTGTCTTAAGAATAAGAATACCAACAGCTCACCGCCCCACTGTCACAGACATCAAATGCACCCGCTATACACTGATCCGAATGTAGGTCAATGGATCATAGATGACTCTGTACCTTCATCTTCCTCATCATCGTCTTCTTCATCCTCATCATCCAGCATCTCCAGATGAGGCATGGAGAGCGTCATCATCTCCCACAGCGTCAGGCCGTAGGCAAAGATGTCCGCCTTGTCTGTTATGACCCCTCCTTCCAGCGCCTCCTTGGGCTTCCATGGCTCTGTGCCAATGTAGCGAGCTTTTGGGTCACTCACTGATCAGAGAAACATAGGGGCACACACAGATAAGGAGGAGGGAGAGAGCAGTAGAGGTATCAGACCATTCACACCAAAAATGATAACGATAACTATAACCAGAACGAACAACGATAAATAAAGTCTCTCCTTGTGTTAATGAATGTGACAGTTAAAATTTGATGGGTTCTGACTGGCTATTAGCTTTTTATCGTTCCGAAAATTGCTCTGAAAGTGATCCCCAACGATATCGTTCTTCATGTTGTTATCGTTATAGTTTATGTGTGAACGTCGTCATTCATATTAACGAGAACGAATTTATTTATAGTTATCGTTCTTTGTGTGAATGGGCCTTTATTGTCTGATTATCATTGGCAGTTTGGGCCACATCAAAGGTATCAGTTCCAATGACTAAGATGTGGACACCACCACCACCACCAATACAAATACAGAGTTTTTAAACCTGTACAGACAGCTTTCTAAAGAGCAATTTTTAAATATAATTCAGCAGAGTGTGTAAAACAATGGAACGAAGCAAATATTCAAACAAAACAAAAAATTAAACTCTTAAATGTCTCTTTACCCTGCATGTTCTCATCCAATCTGAGGGACACCCCTACATCACAGATCTTGACCGTATCAAAGTCGCCCCTGATGACCACATTACAGGACTTCATGTCACCGTGTAGTAGCTTCTTCTCATTGTGAAGGTACTGTAGGAATACACACAAAACACAACATAAACAAACACAAGGAAATGTCTGAAACACAGCAGGAAGACTGGAATCAAACAAGGTAAAAAAGATAGAAAACAGTAAAGGTTACCCTAGTATAGGCTATTAAAGGCCTTAAAGCAAAGACAATTTCTGTGCCTGAAGTTATCCATCCATTTATCATCCATTTTCAAATCTTAAAACAGCCTGGCTCACATCTGAATTCTGGCACACTGCCTGAGAACTTTAAACCTATCAGAGGGCAGAGAGAACTTTCAAATGTCTGAAATACCTGAAGGCCTCGAGCCACATGCAGAGCCACTTTCTCGATGAGTGGAGCAGGGAAAGCCTTGAGTCCTTCCTCCCTCCTCTTCTCAATGAGATCATTGAGAGACTGCTCTCCCCCGTACTCCATGGCAAGACATTTGGAGCCATCCTTAGATGTTGTGAAAGCACGGAAACCTATATAACAGGGCACAATAGCAATGCCATAGTGTTAACTAAACACTGGCTTCAATCAGAAATGTTGTCCATAGCTTACCACATTTTTATGAGAAGCCACAGCACTTATGCAGCAAAATTCATAGGCTACTTCTGTACAGAAGGAGGCTTGGAAACATGCAATTTTCAGGTACAATTACCAACAATGTTGGGATGCTGTATGTCTTTCAGAATCTTCGCCTCGTCATTCAGACGTTTCTGGTACACATTCTGTTGGGTCTTTGCGCATTTGCTGTTGATCTTTTTAATGGCCCATGGAGAATGCGTCTGCTTTCCCATTCTGAAGAACAGTTGACAATATGGCATCACGGAATCATAGGGTTTACTCACAAAATCAATCCTTTAGAAACGTTTCAGGGATGTGTACGTGACATAACTGTACCTTTCCATCAGATAAACATTAACCCCTGTTCCACATCCCAACTTCTTCATAAAGGGAGACGCTGGAATCATGACGGGGGTTCCCGTTGCTGGACAAGTAGAGCGAAATAAAGTGTTACTTTTATATGTATGTTGATGGTTCCTCAACAGCGACGAAACTGATATCAAATATTAGACTTACGAGGGCTTTTCACATTCCTCCTTTTGGGGGTCTTGAAGGCATTTGGACTGTTGTCTGCCATTTGTCTGTCAATGGACAAAAGGGAAACAGTTGAATTGACGTAAGCGGCTAACGTTGCAGCGGAGGTTTGCTAGCCTTGGATGTGTTAGCAATCAGAACAGCACGATATGAGTACTAGATAGCCTACGTTACTTCTGCCATCAACTTCGGTCGTCTACTATCTCTTTTCAAATATAAGTAAAAGAAACTTGACTATTTGCTCATTTAAATGTTCACAAAGCCTACCTTCCTCACCTTGGACTGCTCAGTTAGTTGAGGAGGGAGACCGCGCCTATCATTCAAAAACCCAAAGCATTTCATGACGTCATTTTGTACAGGCACTACAAGTGGACAAACCTTGCAACCGACAAGATTCACTGTGAAGTATTTGCCAATTCTCCTGTGAGCTCTTAGATAAAAAACAAACAAACAAACAAACAAAACAACTCAACAGAGTGCTCATTTGGGCATTGACAGCCTCTTTATGCTTTAGAAAAATTTAATAATCTCCATTCTGCCTATAGGCTACTGTTACAACAATTTATAATGGTGCATATGCTGAGGAGAATAATTTCCTGAGAGACTAATGTGATAAACTTCTTTATACAGTCTACGATGTCTGACAACCCACTTAACCATTGTCCCACTTTACACACACACACACACACACACACACACACACACACACACACACACACACACACACACACACACACACACCCACATTTAAAGTATAATTTAGGCCAGACCTTTTCTATAAAACTGTTAATGTTGTTTAATTACATCGTGTATTTTTAGGTGTATTTTGAATTAAATAGTGTATTTAATTAAAATTCAGTAAGGATTAATAAGTCATCACTGGAAGAATATGTGGACTGGAGCGGCGGCATTCTGGGGGAAAAATGTGCTACAGTTTTGAAGGAAATTCTCCATATTCTCTGAAACATAGATTTTGTTCTGGTCATTTTCTGCTTGTGAAAATGTCTTTCTCCAGTGGATTTGTTTTACAGTGTGCTGCTCCCAAAGTGGGTGCGATTTAGTCTAGGGGGTACCTCTGTATAATAGTGTAGATTTAATTCTGGATGAGAACTATTAGAGTGTACATGATGAATAACAGTTTTTTTGCACATGGTGTGGCCCCATGCAATACTTGCCCTTTTTATTCATCTATTTGCACCTGCCCTACAAGCAAGCTATTCAGGTCACATATTTGTGCAAGTGTGTGAACCTCACACTCTCCTCATCACAGATGGTCAAATAGAAACAAGGTATTGACCACATTTCCTGTCTAAAACGGAAAAAGTTACGACTCAGGGTTGAAGTAGGCTGTTAAAGTAGGTTAGCAGAGAGTCCTGCACTGAAACAGCAGTGATACACTGAACCCAACACCACAAAGTGGACGCTCAAGTGCGTAAGAACTGCTCTCATCACAATGTCAGGTAAACCAATTATTTGGACATTTTTTTCTCTGAAACTTCTGTAATGCTACCTGTGTTGTGCATTGAATTCGAATAGTGCAGAAAAAGTACAAAAATATTTTTGATAATAAAATATTTTACATTTCAGATTGTGCACAAGCCTATATAGGTCTGGCATTGACCGGGCTGGCTTTGATGATTTCTGTGTGTCTCCACATTGTGTTCTGTTTCTGGAGAAGAATAGATCAAGGAAAAGGTGTGTAGATATTTAACCAGAACATTTCAGAGCTGTTAAGAAATGTAAATAATGACAAACATGTATATAGCCAGCTAGCCACATTTTAAAAGTGTTTCAGCGTTTAAAATTTAAGTCTCATCAAATTATGCCCTGGAAATTGTTTCATATTTTTGCAATATGTCTCAATGTGTAAGACAAAACCAAAATGTTTTGAAGATGAAAAGCAAAATATTTATTATCAGATGCTGAGAAGCACCTGAACATCTCTTCTGAACATCATGTTGAGAGGTACTTTATGAAGAGAGAACATTAATTCTGTGTGCATATTTTTACTCCACTCTTTGTTTTACATTATTAATGATAACTACATACTTGTCACAGTAATCGCCTTGAATGTTATGACTGAATAAGATGTAATGACCATTTTCAGGTGTGAGGAAAAACTACAAAAACAGGAAAATCAAATCTATGGAAATATATGCACAAACAGAAGGGGTAAGTCCTCTCTCTCTCTGTCTGTCTCTGTCTTTCTCTCTCGCATGCACACACACACACACACACACACACACACACACACACACACACACACACACACACACACACACACACACACACACACACACACACCGTTAGAACTCTCACTGCAAACATTCTTCATCATCTATCAATTTTATTGTTGATTTCAGTTAAGTGTCTTTCACATTTGTCTTACTGCATGTACTCCAGAGTTGGACGCTTTGACAGAAATTTGCTATGTGCAGACGACACCCACAGACCACTGCTGAGATGAAAAGGTATTTATTATATTTATGAATCTAATGACTCAGTTGATATTCTGTAAACATGGAAAACATTGTCTGAACAAGTTAAAATTGTACACACCACATCACTGACAGAGATGTTGAATAAGAAATAACACTTATGATTATTGATACGTACTAATTTATTAACCAATATGTCTGATCATAAAAAACTTCTACTACTACTACTACTACTACTACAGTAACTATGCACACAGGCACACTGGTAGTGCACACACACAAGTTTGTCACACACACACACACACACACAGATTTGTAGAAATACTTGCGCAATGCAGATACAGACATTTATCCGGGTGTCATCAAATTATACCTCGTCTGTCAAAGCACTGTACACAAGTTTGTAAAGACACACACACTAAAATATTGTGAAATAAGGAGGTTATTGCAAAGGCAAAAAAACCATACAAACACCTGTAGTGGGTGGCAATCTGTTTTGTAGCGGGAGGCAATCTTTTTGTTTTCCTTGCAGCAAGCCATCCTCAGATGCTAGACTTGAACTCAGACAACAGCCCGCATCCTGCCAATGACAATCCCAAATCCAGGAATGCCTGCAACTGAGGTCTATTATGAAGGCCCAACTGATGCTTCTGTCCAGAACCACAGTTTGAGCTTTAGATAATCCTTTGAGTTCGTTCTTTGGCTATCTTTTTCTTTTTTAGGCCAGTCAATCTAGCCCCAAAAAACAAAACATTTGCAACAGAAATGTCTCATAGTTTTATTGGTCCTAATACCCTCCTGAATCATATGCTAAAAGTCTACCGTCGTAGATGGATTGGAATAAATTTGTTTTCGAGATTAAAGGCCAAAGTTGTGCCCAACAAGTAAATTGAGTAGAATAGGGGAAAATGTTCAATTAATAGCTATCACTATGAAACATCTCCAGTTGATTAGTGACATTATACCAAAGAAAAAATATATTACAAGTTTTTGAGATTTTATGTTTATATTATGCAAATTAGGCATTTATTCATAAAATACCATAACGTCTCTGCACACTGTGCAAGCTAGGGAGCAGTCGAGGCCAGACTTGAACTTGCAGCGCAAAAGCTCGAACAAAGATGAGGTGAAATTCAGCCAATCAGCATTTGGCAAATAGTTACTTACCATATTTAGAAGGATAGGGAAAAACTATAAAAAGTAAAGTGTGAGACACATCAGGGCTCCGTTCCAGTTTTCACCTGTTTTTGGTCTGACAACTTTTTGCTGCCATTACAGCAGAGCTAGAGTAGGGACCTTATTGCATTTTATACATTTACATTTTATTTCTTACCTGTAATTGTTTTAAAAAATATACTTTATATTTTGGTTCTTTTGGTTCTGTAATAGTTTTTATTCTTGTGTAATAAACAATTTCTAGAGAAGGAGTTAAAAGACTTTGCCTGGTCACTCTTGAAAGGGAGTCACATTCCTCAAGCAGATGGACAGAATGCAGAGACAAGGTCTGTCTATTTACTGAGATGACTGCTGAAGGCACCATCCAGACACACTTACATTGACATGAATGACCAAGCTGAGAGGACTCCCTGCAGGTGCATGTCCTATGAATACAGTAATATAATATCAAATAACCATTAAATATATAGTCTCTGCAGAGTTATAGTTTTTCTCGATTGCTTTGACCTGCTTGGTCCTCATGAACACTTTCTTTGCACAGCAGAAGTCATCTCTTGCAAATGTGTTTCTCACACCCTTTTGCAAAACAGTTACAGTTTTTTTTGATCGTTTTGATGCTTGTATCAACTCTGACATCACATTTTTAAAACAGTTAACACCCGTGTCTGAAAGCACTCTGGCCAAAATGACAAATTTTGCTTGCTAAAGGCTATTACTCTCTCAAAACACACATGGAACAGACACAGCAAAATGCTCCTTTTGAGAACTATATTTTGTATTTTGTTGTCCAATGTGTAATGATTGATTGAAATCACACACTGATTTGACAACAGGATGTGTTGTTTGAAGGCAAGATTTGCTTTTGCTGCATGTTTCAAGTGTTTTGAGAGAGTAACATCCAGCAAAATGTGTCATTTTGGCCAGAGTGCTTTTGTTCAGACGGGTTTTAACTGTTTTCAGAATTGACACAAGCATCAAAACGATCGAGAAAAACTAACACTCATAAAACAAATGTGTTGTCCATATCTGGACACACAGATGTGTTAGAAAACAAAGCAAATTGTGTTTTTTTTTTCAACGCAAGTTTTTTTAACACATACAGTATTGTGTAACAAATAAAAAAAAGGAAACAACACAAACTGCGTGTTGTCTCTATCTGGACACGGAGAGGTGTTTAAAAACAACGCAAGTTGTGTTGTTTGCAACACATTCATTTTAAGAGTTAACTAAAGATCCAGTTTTGAAGGTCTGTTTTTCTTCTCTTTTTTTCCATCTTCTTTGAATCAGAAAACTAAAACAGGAAACAATGACCCATCCTTTGACGACAAAAAATGTGTTGATGTGAATGTTCTTGTAGGTAGGTAACACTACATATCGGTGTACATGCAGGATGTATTAATATGATATGCACATTGGTCAATTTGCAATATTATGGCATCTCTCATTTAAACTCTTCCTTGGCAGAGTCCACAGTTAGTGTTCCATTCCATCAGAGTCCTTCAACCTCAAGCAGATCAAGGAAGAGTGTCAGCTCAAGAACTGGCTCCCTTCCAAAAGATCAATCCAGTAATTGCTCAAAATCACACTACAAATCACTCTTATAGGCCTAATAAAATATTGAGCATTTTTGTCATTGTCATTCTCTTCATTTAAGTTAATGTGTAGTCCACAACACTGTGAGAGATAGAGCTGCTCTGTTCATGAGGGGCTTGAACATGATATATTTGTTATTAGTAAAATAAGAAATACTGGAAGAAGTAGACTTAGTCTATACAGCAGAGCAGGGTTGTGCTAAATTTAAATTTGAATTGCAATTCTGTTTCCTGTTTGCTACCTCAATTGAAATGCAAGTGAAATGCAATAATTTAATTGGAATTTCAATTGAATTCTGGAATTTTGCACAACCCAGTATGTTCAAAACCTACTTCAAATATTGTGTATTTAGGTCTACATCCACTAGGGGGAGGTCTCTCTACAGAGTAGTTCCTTAGAAACAATTTCCTGATAGTTCATGAATGAGACGAACTCAGCCCTCAAAAAACCCTCCTTAACCTCCACCCTAAAAAAAAAAAAAAAGAAACATTTATGCAAATGTAATCTCTGAACTGCTTTGATCATGCAAGAGGCAGGCTAATCTTGCAGCCACTTATCCAGGCATTCAATTTCATTTGATTTGATTTATCCTGTTTACAATTCCTACACCTCCCATTTATTTTGAGAGAGAGACTGTGTGGAAATAACTCATCTTGGGCATATTTCCACAAATCCTCTTAAGCAAAAACATGCAAATTACTCCCATGC
Source organism: Alosa alosa (assembly GCF_017589495.1). Taxonomy (NCBI): domain Eukaryota; kingdom Metazoa; phylum Chordata; class Actinopteri; order Clupeiformes; family Clupeidae; genus Alosa; species Alosa alosa. The sequence continues at coordinate 17,414,209 of NC_063196.1, forward strand.
ACCTGGTGAGTTTGAAGTGGTGGAGGGGAGGGAAGGATAAGCAGTATCACAGCTGTGATGTTCTGAATTTGTTTTGAATTTACAGTGCAGAAAATGCACAAAAGGTGTGATCCATATCACAGTACACCCCTTATGTATGGAAATATTAAATGTTATCCATAACTAATTTATCATGAACTTCCTGTAGCTACACCCCCCCCCCCACACACACACTCACTCACACACACTGTCTCCTCTTGCATGCTGAGATGGATGACCATGGGTCCATTTAAGCCATATTGCTTATTTAGCAAAAATTACACGGAGGGGGTAAGATGTGTGTGTGATAGGGGTGATATTGAGCTTCCAGGGCTAAGATGATACATAAATTCTAAGCAATGCTTTCATGCATGAATGGGTCCTGAAGATCCCGATAATGACCCAGGAAAGACGGCAGCTTGTTAATCTCTTTTTCTACTAGTAGCTCTAGTGGCCCTGTTCCCAGCCAGATCCAGTAAGTGATACACATACTTGCGCAAATCTATCAGCAGTCTTGCTCTGCTAAAATGCTTTCATTACGGAGAGCTGGGCTTTATGACTGGCCAATGATCTTATCACAGATTCATGACTTGTGCCTGTCTCTTTCCTTGATTCGGCCTAAAGGAAATCCATTGCCCCAGTGGTAGAACCTAATAGCTCACAAGAGGGCAATGGGCAGAGTGCTCAAGGCTTTAATGTTGATGGATGATGTATTGGATGTTGCATTTGGAGAAATGGTCAGTGAACCTGGGCTCTCTGTTTGTAGAGAGGATGTGGGCCAAGTGGACTTATTTTTGCGAGGTCCTGTGTCAGAGCACTGACCCACACAGAGATTTTCCGCATCTTTTGGAAAGGTTTGTTTTGGTGCAAGAAACAGCTTGAGTCATTGTTGAGTAAAAAAAAACAACAAAGAATTTCACTGTGACTACTCTCAGTAGAACACACCGGAGAAAAACCTACCCTCGGATCAGCAAGAGGAAACAAAGTACACAATATACTGTGAAGACAAAAAAAAAAAAAAGAAAAAAAAAACAATCATCTCTTATTAGCACAAACTCCCATCAGCTGCCACTGTTTTGTCTTCATTAGCGAATCAAAGAAAACAAGTGCTCTGCCACAGACACTCAGGCTGAACTGTAAGCAAACCTGCCAGACAATACCTCTCTCTCCCCTTTGTGTTATCTCTACTCACCAGGTATTAACTTTTTCATGGCTTTGGCAAACAAAGACCCAGGGCACTTTTGTGTTGTGGGTGAGGAGCAGCTTATGAATTGGCCCCAGGAGCCGGGGAGAGAGAGAGAGAGAGGGGAGAGAGAGAGAGAGAGAGAGAGAGAGAGAGAGAGAGAGCGCCAGAGAGAGGCAACCGTACAATACCAAGCGGATGCTGAGACACAGCCAGCCAGCTGGAGGTGAATCATACGTGTTGGAGGCAAGTCTCACAGAACATGACAGCAGTGTGGAGGCCAAGAACTGGAACAGATAAATCTACACACACAAGACCGAAGATTGAAGGCAAGCCACTGGCACAGCAGAGAAAGGAGGCGTTGCATTAAAGCAATGTAGAGGAAAGGGGGAGAGTTGCCACACATCATACCAGTGTCTGGGGATATGCAAAGCAATCTTTTCAGACTATACAAACAATCCAAGAAAAAAGCCTCAGACATACCGTCAATTCTAAAATGTAAAAAAATGCTATTCAATGCTGTTTAATATAACTAAATCCTCCAAAATCTGATGGTTACCATGCCCGTCAAACTTAATTGAGTTGACTTAATTGACTATTCACCTCAACCCTCTTTAACCTGCTCCTGATAATGTGCATATTCTAAATGGTGATTAAGATGTACGGTTTAATCAATAGTTCCTGCTAATCTGTGGAGTGGGCGATTGCCATCAGTTAATTTGTGGAGGCAAGGCTGCAAAACAATCAGCAGACAGCAGAGGAGACCACTCCTGGACTGTCCAGTGATTTGAGCCAAGTCTGGCAGTGGTATGTGTGTGTGTGTGTGTGTGGTGTTGGTGGGGGGCCATATGGAGAGCATCATTTCAGTCTTCTTTCCTCTATTTCTCTCAATTTTCCCTCGACATCACGGGACTCGTTTCTCCTTGTGTTGAGTCTTGCAATATCTGTTCCTCCAAATGCACACTGGCCATTTCAAAGGCACTTTGGAATAGATTTTCCCCAGCAGCTGAAGTTGCTGACTAGGGCCCCAGAAGGGTGAATGGACAAATCAGTCTTCTCTCTCCCTGCAGGTACATGACATGAGAAGGATACACTCCTCAGTATGTCTGTGCGCTCGTCATTGTGTTTGTGTGTTGATAAAAAGGGATTTGAAGACAAGCTGATAGTGTGTTTTTTCTCTCTTTCACAATTGGAAATACATTTTTAATTGCAAAAAAAAAACATCCCTTTACATAAAGCATATGCAGTCACTGTACTTTTGCCATAACAAGATTTTGACATACTTCAAGCAGTAGACATCTTACAGAGACCTATAGGATCCATGAAGATAAGGGAAAGAGATTCTCTTGTGTACTTTGTATGTATATTGAGGCTATATATTGAATTGAGGTAATATGGGTGCCCAGCCAAACAAATGCTTTCAGCTTACAGATTTTTCCAATATCTTTTTTCGCTCCTGGGCAGATGGCTCATGTCAACCTATGTTATTCTTCGGTTATGTGAACCTTATCAGCAACAATCCACTGGTAATTCAGAAGCATTTCTCAGTGGTAAGACAACATGGCAAAAAGCAATTACCAGGTCACTTACGGTTATGGATGTTCCATTCTAAATAAAAAACAGCATTATAGGGAGCAGGCATTTCTCATGTGAAACTCATTTGAATTTACTTTGCATCAGACATGCACATGTAAAATGCTGTTGCTCCTTGATCTTACTGAGTGTCTCATTTTGAGATTGCACAATCAGGCATTCACGTTACGTGCAAGACAAAACAAGTAAACAAATCATAGTAAAACATGATAATCGTTTTTCTTTTTAGTTCTCAGTTAATAACATGTAACACAACCAATCAACATTCTTATATTTACAGTAAATACAAGATGTCTTAAAAAGGAGGCGTTTTTAAATAATGGGGGAGCAAGGGCTGCCCCTTACTCTCATTCTGACATATGGTTGGTTTGCCATTCCCTGCACAGACAACATTGCCACTACTGAAAACTCAGTATAAAACATTTCAATGCATTTACTCTATGCATTTAGAAATACTTGGTATAATCCCTCCTATTTGTACAAACTCATCAGATAGATTTCTTAAAAATACTTTTTAAGAGAAGAAAAAAAGGCAGAAAAAACATCTTCCAGTGTTCATATTCAAGCTCATTCAGTGACACAAACGGACACAACATGCACGCTTTCACCACAAATAAAAATAAACACATTCAGTGTCAAGGGCTCTGCACCTCCATGTTATCAATCAGGGTGTCCTTCTTGAAGAACTTGAGTGTGCGAACAGACCTCCACACCCCCAGGAAAGTGTCACTCAGGGGCTGGGGCTGTGCGACCGGCTCGCCGCCGTCCTGGAAGTAGGCCTCCTTCTGCATCTCGACTGACTCCATGGCAGTGTGCTCCAGTGCTGGGAACGGGGTCTGGTCACTCCCATCTGGCAACCCTGTGACCAGGGTCCCATTGGCAAGTCCCTTTGCCTCCACCTCGGCGTCCCAGTCGCCGTCCCCCCTCGGCTTGGCCGGCTCGATGTACGGCTGTCCAGGCAGCCCCTCCTCCTCGCTGGCTTCGTCCATGTCCTGGTACTTGAGCTTCTTCTTGGTCTCGAAGTACTTGACGATGCAGTATGTGATGGACCCCACGGTGTTGACCACCACGCCTGCGATGAAGAGGTGGGTGGGCTCCACGTCGGTGAAGGCCACCATGCCCACGGTGATGGTGGCGATGCTCTTCACCACACCCACGAAGCTGGTGGTCACCGCCGAGTTAATGTAGGTGCAGTGGAGCGTGGTGAAGTTCATGGCGCAGCCGATGAGGATGCAGGTGACAAAGATGCCCGTGATGTAGGGGTTCTTCCAGCCCTCGTACGTCCACATGTCGATGGCGTCCATGCTGACGCAGGCGCACACCAGCAGCACTGGCGAGGCCACGATGGCAATGGTGTACTGAGCCGTGAGCGGCCCGTGTTCGGTGTCGCTGCTGGCCTTCTGAATGAGGACCAGGTAGGAGGCGTGGATGATCACGGCCAGCACGCCCGTCACATAGCCAAACGGGTCTCCTGTGAGGTCACCCGCACCTGAGGTCGTTGAAGAATGGGGGGGGGATTAGTGAGGTAAGTGGGGTTGAGGGGATAACACAAGCACGAACACAAGCAAGGTGTTAAGTAGGACTGGATGAATGCCAGTTGGAGTTAAAAGGGTGTTTGCCACATTCATTGATGTGTGACTATTCTGCAATAAATGTAACCAAATACCAAAACCAAAAGGCCAAATACCAAAACCAAAAGGCTGAATACTTAAAGGGAATTGATTAATTGATTCAGGATTTAATGGCAATAAACTCCACAAAACACTTGATCTCTAACGCTTTATGCTTAATTGTTTAATAAAGAGCACTGGGTTTTACCTGCCAAGGCTGCTCCTGTCGTGGTAATCAACACCGCGCATATAACCCCGACCGAGGGAATTCCGTTCTTTAAAATGCAAACTCCAATCCCCAGCGTTGCCAAGGGGAGACATCGTTTGAAAACCACATACATCGGTAAACTAAGTCCTTTGAGAGACCATAGCGTGAGGGTTGACTGTAGAGTGGACAAAATACACACGCCAGAGAAAACTTTCACTAACTGTAGACTGAACGGAGGTATATCTACTTTTCCCAATCTTCTCAGAATCTCCAGAGTGAGCGCCGCAGTGCTACTCGTCAGAAACTGGATTAGGGTGAGGTAATTGAAGTGGTACGTGGTGATGAGAAATTTTAACAAAATGTTTAAAGATCCCGAGAAAAAACCGTGCGCTACAGCCACCGTAATGCCCAGCAAACGACCTTTGCAAATATCCATAGTGTCCGAGGGTCTCCGTTTTACGCAAGTTCTGGAGAGCCACGAGTAACGGCAAATATATCCGCACGTTTCACCTGAATGCTGTGCAGCTCTCTGTCGCTGTGCGTACAGCTGTAAATGGTAAAGTTATTAGTGTCCAGTAGAAATCAATTGGCACAGTAGGACCTTTTAATTTAAGGAGGCAACGCCGAGCTCGCACGCATTACAGTTCCAAAAAGTACTTTGGCATAAGAGACGCATCTATATGTATGTGCACCTCTCATGTAGGCTACTGTGCAAAACGTAGCCTAAATAAGAGTCCGTCCCGTCCTATTCAGAGGTCCCACGTGCTGTGTTCACCATCGGGACATGGAAACGACAATACGGTGTTCAACACACGCCCCCACATCGCTGTCCAACCCTGCGTAATTCACGGTGAAACAGTTCCTCTGGAGTTGCTGATATGAATGCGACACTCGCTGCAGAGTAGTCTCCCCCGCCGTCAGCTAATTGAATTGGAAAGCTGCGCAGGGAACCCACTTACTTTGATGGACTTCTAAAGTTTTTTACGGCTTCTTTTTTCCTAGGGAACCCATTCAACCGATTGCGACTGTACTGTGCGGATGACGTGCAGAATCTGTGCTGTTCTTTTGAATGGAAGAAAAGCGGGGTTTCGCCTTTTAAAAGTCACTAAAAGCACGTGAAAAAGCGCGCATGCACCAACACATTAACTGCGATACTGTGTGTATGGGCAACAACAGATTTGATCGCATGACACATGAATAAAAATTATATATTTATTCCCTGCCGAAAACAATCTCTGTTAATTCTGACATACGTTTCAGTTTCCAATGCATTACGCACTTGCAAGATAATTAAACATTTCAATGAATAATTAATAAGAACAATATTTTTTTTACTCATGGTTAAACTCCCACCGCACATTCATTTATATAGAACTCTGACAAGTAGCCTACACATTATAATGTATGACAACACAATGGGCTGGGCTTAGTTACTCGTAGTTAAAGATAATATAAAGATTGAGAAAGTACGTAATTTAGGTATTTATCGATATGGATTTTTTCATAGTAAACATGATCGTAGTTTATCACATTTTATGGACGTACAGTTACAGGCACAATATTGGCCAGACAGTAAATGACTACAAACTAGTCAATAACATATTTGTACATTATCAGGGAGATTAACAAATACAAATACAAATGCATATGGACACAGGCTAGTGAGGGATTTCAAGGGAAAGGCTAGTGTTGAACCCCTGTGTAACTGATTTCTGTCACACATCTTGGAAAACGCATAGGTTCACATCATTAATGGCACTTAGATGCAGCTGCTTCAGGTGAGTGTGAATCGCGGTGCTCCCCGCTAGACGAGGAATCCCTCCTCCTATAGCCTACGTGCGAGCAGGACAGTGTGTGTTCACACGGCTGCCCCCGAGTCCTCCCATTTAATAGCGTCATTAGGAATACCGCAGCGCCGCCTTGGCACACTCCGTGCCCGCGGATTGAGACGAACCTGCGCGCCCCCCATTCCTCATCCCCTCCCTCCTTTGCAATCCTTTTTTCCATGGCTCACCCTCTTTTCTCTCCACCTTGCGGCAGGGTAATTATCTTTCTCTACGGCGCGCTTGGCTGGGCGTCGGCCAGCCGTGGAGGGGAGTAGATTTTTACAGTCTCGTCCCAGGAGCAGTCCACCACCTGTGAACAAAGCAGAGCGCAGGGTAACCCACTCCACACCGGATTCACAGCATTTAGAGACAGACTTACACAAAACATTGCTCTGTAACTTTTGTGTGAAATTGTAAAATATGGACAATGTGTACATTCTGTAACTGCACCAGCCAAGAAGAGCAAGCAAAATATTCCCAATAAAATGCATTACATTACATTACAATACATTTGCACTTTTGACAGCCACTTGCTGACATTGGGAGTAGGGTAATATTGGCAAATAATCCTGAATAATAGGCTGCATAATGACTTTGGCTTTGTAGTGTGGGTCTGCTGCCTCTTTGACAGACACAGCTTTGAAGTAGTGTTTCATGTGTACAGCAAGACAGAAATGAAAGACAAAAATAAAAAACATTGGAGTGCACAGAATTTGTTGCTTATGCTGGAAATGTCCTATGTAATTACGTTTAGTCTCATTGAGCTCAAGGTACACACTCCTGAGTCCCCGCAACCGACGCAAGAGAGTGGATGTCCAATTTGTTGCCTATTGCTTTTGAAGTGCCTTCTGAAACTTTGAAGTAAAGAGGTAGAAGGGGAGGCAATGTACTAGGCTATGGTTGAAAAGACCTCCACATTAACTCTGTGACCACAACAACGGGAAGCCATTCAGAGGAATGAGAGTTCATTTTGTGTCCATCACCACTACATCTGCAGCCCTCTGTCTCAGGTCAAAGGGGGCTATCTGTAGTCAATGAAATGAAGTATCCAGGCATATAATTACACTCCTCATACAATTAAAACATCGACATCACAACTAGCTGATGTGATCTGATTAATTTATGTGTGACATCCCAAAATGTGAACACTCTGACAAAGGCTGTATGGTGAGAATTAACTAAAGACTAAAGATGACTTTCTTTCTCTCTCTCTCCCTCTCTCTCTCCCTTTCTCTGATGGGCAGACAGGATGGGTGGGGGGACTCATTATTCTTAAGTACTACGGAGAGAGCCGAGTGCTTGCTGCTGCCAAACGGCCGATGCATGAGTCATCCATTGAGGGAAAGAAATGGCCACCATTAATTAGTGTGCAGCACAAGGAGTGAATACCATGACCCAGCTATCTTGCAGGGGAGACCGGTACTACGGAAGAAAAGGAGAGAGAGAGAGAGGATAGGAGAGAGAGAAAAACAGAATGGAGACAGACAGATAGAGTGAATGACAATGAAAGAGAGAGATGGGGTCTTTAGAGGAATCTGCTGTGAGGTGGCCCACGGTTAATTGAAAGTTGGGGCTGGAGCAGATGGTTCGTCCCCTGGTGTCTTTTGGTGTCTCATTCATTCTGCACCAAAAGACACATGCACGGAAAACACCCAGAGCAGTCCGCCTACTGTCTCCAGTACACCTCCAACACAATTCACCATCACAAATGACCTGAGCCGTCACACCGCCCTGCATCACCCCCCAGGGGTGGGGAAGGGTGAGTCCCTAGCTTCTGTAAAGGCTCGTCGGGGGAACCTAATGGCTACGCAGCGCTGGCAGTGGGTGGGATGGGGAGTCGTGAAGAGGGTGTGTGTGTGTGTTGGGGGGGGTCTGGGGGGTCTGAAAGGTGTAAAGGCAGCACAGCTGCTGGGGTTTGTCTGTGTGCAACCTTAGGACAGGTGATCAATCAGTGCACAGCACACACAGAGTGGGGTTAAAGGACTGGGCCACCACTGCAGCATGGCAAAGAGGGAGACGAGGGGTGTGTGGGTGTGAGAGAGAGAGAGAGAGACAGAGAGAGAGAGAGAGGTGCTTTGAGGATTGCGGATTTATAACAGAAAAAGAAAAAGAGTTAAGATAGGATGTTACTGCTAAACATGTATGTCTGAGATAACTCTTTGTGTGTGTGTGTGTGTGTGTGTGTGTGTGTGTGTGTGTGTGTGTGTGTGTGTGTGTGTTGTACCACATGTTGGCACAAAGGGTGTGAGAGGTTTCATGTTACTGCGCCAGGGTGACAAAGGGCTGTATGCTGGCATTAACATAAAATGCAGTAACCTGCTTAGCTTTGCTTAAAGGTGTGTGTGTGTGTGTGTGTGTGTGTGTATGTGTGTGTGTGTGTGTGTGTGTGTTAGTGTGGACGTGAACATTGGCAGCACTGTGGGAAACGGCAGAGGCTGTTGGGAGCCCTTCACACTCTCTACCCACTCCTGGAGTCATCTATGCCAAGCTAGCCCCCCCCCCCCACTCCCCCAGCCGAGGCTAGCCCCTACAGCAACCCACAATAACAGAGAATAAAAAAAGCTTTAAAAACAGCAGCAGCGATGCACGCTCGTTTGCACAATTTTCTCCAGTATCCCCCTATCTTCCGAATTGGCTGAGGCAACCAGAGGCATGTGTGCTCCTCTGATGCTGTGGTTTTCACCGCTCCTCTTGGGAATTGGAACTGGAGGATGTGTGCACTCTCTCCTCTCTCTCTCGCGCGCACGCACGACAAACGCCAACACGGGCGTCTTCCTCAACCCCCCAATAAATTTGCACTGAAAATGTTTAAACAATTTCGACAGAAAACAAAACAAACATCTTATCAAGACAAAGACCACTCGCAATGTGAGACCAAATCAAGTGGAGAGACTGAGATCACAAACAAGTAAGAGCACATTAAAAAAAAAGACATGAAAGAAAAAAAAAATAGAAATATGTGGGCTCATAGCATAAAAATGGATTAAAAAAAAAACAAACAAGCGAGCTGAATTTAAATGGACTTCTAGCAACAGATGGAGGGGTGGCACATCCGTAGCTAAAGGCCCATTTGAATATGGGTGCATAGCTTTACATGTTAAATCCAGAAAGGAATGTAGAAAACATTCCCAACTTTTTGCTCTATAAATCAGGAAAATGTATAGACAGATTTGACAGCACGTTTTCTTTTTCTGAATTCTTATGCAAATTTGTACCATTCTCCATTAACCACCAATCAAAAAGATTTCCATTTGGCCTCTGATGTAATAATCTTGTAATGTATGAAATGCTAATCTTGCATAATGCAAAAAACCCAAAGACAAATGAAAGAAATAATCAGGCTGCAGGCATGCATGGTATATTCCATAGTTGTATATTCCACAACACATACAGTGCCAGATATTTTCACCTTTTATTGCTTTTATGAATGTAATCTTGGTCAATTTAATTGGGCCTTTTTTTTTACAAAAATTGACAAAAAAAAACTATCTTTAATGTCAAACCAGATTTCTACAAAGTAATGATAATTAATTCAAAATATATACAGTAATGTAGAATAGGTTGTTGCATGTTGCACTGTAGGTTGCAGATGAGAAAACATTATTTATCAGATATAAATTAGAGTTTGCATAAATAATTGCTATGACTATCATTATTTAAAAATGTATGAATTGTGTCTTGATATCACACAGAATGTGAATATAAATAAATCATCAGACACGGCTCTTGTGCCTCATATGGTCTGTTATTGAAAACAATTTAGCCTAACAGAAGTCTACTTGCATGTTTCCCTAACTGAGCTACTATTGGTCTACCATTTACATTTACAGGAGAAAACCAGCCATTTCCTCTGAAGTAGGAGAAGTTTGTTTATGTGTGAATCCCGCTGCCCTTGATTCAAATGAAATCTCAGAGGTGTGTTTTTTCTTCTGTCTCTGCAGACAAGAAGGGCCCCACAAGTTGGATGGGCAATCTCCTCAGAGAAGTGCAATCATGTGCGGCTGAGAGAAAATGCTGGCAGCTAATACTACAGAGAGAGAGAGAGAGAGAGAGAGAGAGAGAGAGAGAGAGTGAGAGAGTGAGAGTGTGTGTGTGTGTGTGTGTGTGTGTGTGTGTGTGTGCGCGCGCGCGCACGTGAACAGAATGAAAACAAACAACTAACCGAAAAAGGTTGGGATTTTCAGGGGGCAATGTATATTTCTTTTGAAGATGATTAAAAAAACAGCGGCTGTTGTGAGATAAACTAAATAAAATCCCAAGTCGGCAGCTTTTGCACAGGAGGAAAAAAAACAGCCTGAAGCTGAGAGAGCAGCTCCTATGTCCTCTGCCTGCCTTCCCCACAAGTCTGTCTGGTCACAAGTCTGAAGCCTGATCAGCTGACCAAGTTTGTCTGTGAGGTAAATAGTAAAATTAGTTTGTCCCTGCCTTACACCCCTTCCAACCCTCCCCAAAAGGGTTGTTCCAGCAATTCCTGAAGAACAAGCATTGCATATTCAAATGGCAATTTTCTGGACATGGGCTAAGCCTAGTCCTTGAGTAAAAGAGACTGAAGAGGACTAGGCAAAATCCATGTACAGGAAACTGGCCAATTATGGTTAAATATGGATTAAACACGATGAAATATGGATTAAACATCATTAAATCGAAATTTAAAAATCAACAATGGTTCAACCCAGTCAAAATTGAATTGCTGAGTTAAACATTACTAAATGAATAATTTAAAAAAATGATGTAAATATTTCTATGTTACCACTATTTTGCAACAGTCACTGTTCCCCTTGCATTGGTGCGTACGTGTGAGCGTGCAAGTGTGTGTGTGTCATGAGTACATGTGTGCCTGTATGAATGACTCATTCATGGAAACAGACACGACACTGGTGACACGTCACAGGGGGGACTGCACTGTCTGCTTCCACGAAGGAGGAGATTATTATTACAATGGCCTATGTGCGCCTGTCCAGTCAGCCAGCACTGGTCCCTGCACAGGGAGACTCGTTAAGGACTGTGATAATAAGGTGTAGAATTCTGGGGTATTCTTAAGCTGATAATACATGGGGCAACTTTTTGAGCAATGTTGCTGGGCAATGTTCCTCATTATTGTGGTTCTGGCATTTTTTAATTGATATTGGGCAACACTTTCTTTTCTGAAGAACTTTAATCATCAGTAGGCAAGTTGTCATGATCATCCAATCAGAATAAATGGAACTGGTTATGTGGTTGCCCAGCAACATTGCTCAAGAAGTTGCCCCATGTATCATCACCTTTACTGTATTCTGATGTGTTCATATGTTACTTCTGTGTGTAGTATACAACGGGGAGAGGTCCATATTATTGTACATTACTTAGTAACGCGTTAGTCTATTTTGACCACTTTTCAGTAACGAGTAATCTAATGCGCTACTATTTACAAACCAGTAATCAGATTAAAGTTACTTATCTAAGTTACTGTGCGTTACTATTTTTGTCATTTTCCTTAATAAAAAGATATATTCTTTACTTTCTTCTCGTCTTGGGGATTAATGTCATGTAGGCTATGCTCACGTTTTCAGCATGAGGACAATTCACGTGCAGCGACACAAATGTAAACAACAATGGAGGGAGAGAGAGAGATGCACATTTCATCAGTCATTACTTTGAGTTTGTGTCAGCTAAACATGACAACATTAAGGTACATTGTACATTCTGTGCTGGCGAAAAAGTGCTGTCTAGCTAGACATCCCAAGTCTCCCGAAGTTTTGGGAGTCTCCCACATATTGATAGCGGCTTCCTGACGCCCGCAAATTACATAAAATTTCCTGGAACCTAGAGCGAACAAGAGCACGCAAACCAGACCGGACTTCAAATCAAAGATTCTAGAATCTTTGCTTCAAATCGCGTGTGCATATGAGCTTAATGCACACACAACGGAGAGGGAGAGAGAGAGGAGTGGTGCGTTTGTACCTGAAGCGCATCCAAGACAGAGATCATCCTGGTCTGTTTTGCTAAATCAACCAATCAGTTTTCAGTGTAAGTGTGCTTATATCTCTTTTCTCCCAAACATAATTAATCAGTTCAGTCAGTGTATCTAGGAACAGAAGCGTCATGGCAGCGTCAGTGCCCCTCAAAAAAGGAAGATTTAAGACCATTTCACATCAGACTACACAAAAGTGTACCCAATTGTCTCAAAAGATTAAAACATAATGATAATCTTGCACACTGCACTGTTTGTAACAGCGACTTTAGCATTGCTCACGGCGGGTTAAATGATTTGCAAAAGACTTGTTGAGGTGAGTTTAACAAGTGTAATTTCATTTGCATATTACTCAGGCCTATACAAGATGGCTAGTTGCCAAGGCTACATGAAAAAAAAATCTACAT
>NC_063196.1:17434503-17462003 GCF_017589495.1 Alosa alosa
TGCTGCACCAGGGTGTTCCCCCTCGCTCTCCAACACCTCCCTCCCAGCGAATGAATTCCCTCGATATAAAAAAAAATATGATAAACCAGTCTAGCTTGAAATTAGATCAATGTGGTTTACAACGTCCCAACCCGGATGGGCAAGACCCACACCGGTAAAGGGGTGGGGTGGGGTGGGGGGTTGAGGAAGGGTGTTGAAAACCCTTTTTCTTGACAACAGAACCATAGAACATGTTCAGTGAGAGATGATCATTTTGGAAAAGCACTCCCAGGGACCTGACCTTTCAGGAATGTGGTGGCAAAGCAAACAGTAGTCCATAAAAGGCATGACTGAGTAACTCTGGCTTGTTGAGGCCATTTCCATCAATAAGAAAAAGGGCTTTGGGAAAATTAATTTCCTCTATGCTTCTGTTTGATGAATGGAATCTCATTTCTGCAATAAAATTCAATTACGACAGAGCGTGGGTTATTTGATTTTTCCTTGACAGCCTCTTGAGGATCTTCCATAGTCAAGTGCTTTTCCTGTTTTTAATATGAAACTCAACTGAAATCAGTCAAGGAATAGGACACATCCATACTAGTGTCGGGTGCATCCACAGATGTAGTTGTGTAAATGATTAGGTCAGATGTAATCAGTTACTGCTCTGATTACTCTCAGCAGAGAAATGTGAATGTATGAAGAAGCAGAATTGTTCAGCTTCATGTACTGTAGATTATCACTCTGTAAGAACGACCTAAAATACAAGATCCGTAGAACATCAGAATTTAATAAAAAAAATCTGAACAAAAAAGAAAGGATTGGCAAAAAAAGTCCATTACCCTTAGTTGTGTTGTTGTTAAATTTGTCACAGATGCAGATTTTTGTACAACAAAATCAGCCTAAGAAAAAGGGACCAGATGGAGAAGAGCTTTCATCATAACGATATTAAAGTAACATCCCACAGTCCTTTGCAAACTTCTTGGGTTGATTTAAAACATCATTTTGTGAAGTTGAACAAAGCTGCAGCTTTAGTATGCTTACTAATGGGAAGCCAGCTCTTGTAGTGGCTGTATAGACCAGGCAGATACACTGCTGTGTGGAGGTTTGGAATAGTGGTGGAGGAAACACGTTCACTGTTACTGACTGATACTGTAATTTCCCACCTATTAACCAAGGTTTACACATTGATTTTGCAACATTTCCTCATCTATGAGGTTAATACACAATCTGATTCTGATTTATTAGGCTATTGGGCACTGTGATTAATACACAGGTGCCGTTAATACACAGTTTTGTTTATTTTTTTTAATTTGCCTACCACACTGTTGTGGTACGGTACACACCACAGTGCAGCTAATACAATGGAAATCACTGTAATTTTGTTTAATTTCATTTTGTATCATCTTACCTGACTGTGAAATCGTAGGAGCAGGATGCCAAGACGGTTTGATGAAATGGAGAGAACTTGGGGAGACAAAGTGAGAAAAAAGAAAAGTGAGGCAGAGGAAGAATTGTCGTTATTTTATTTTCTGTTTTATACTTTTACTATTACATATTGCGCACTTGAGATAAAGCAATCGATTTTTACAGTACAGTAATTTAAGCCCACACACCGTCATCATCTAAAAGTTTAACACACCCCTCCGGTAATAGCCCTACACATTCCATGAATACTTATCTGGCTATGACTGAATCTCTACAGTCATATATTTCTGTAAATCAATCTTATAAGAAAATCAATGCCCTTGCCAGGTCATTTTTTCATTTAATTGGCACTTCATCTTTACTCATTCCCTCACAGAAGTGCTGACGCTAGGCCTTTCACACCCAAGCTATTTCTGAGCTGATGCCTCCCCAAATCTATATCTGAACAACAGTTGAAACAACAGGCCAACAACTTTAAAACAGGAAGTCAGGAGAGTCAAAAGGTCTATTGATCGATCCGCAAAGCACTTCATAGACAGTGATTGGATGCGCACATGGGGCAGCAGAGACAACTGTGTGTGGGAAAGTGTGACTTTGTGTGTGTGTGAGTGCATGTGCATGAATAAGTGCATCAATGTGAGTGAATGTGTTCTTGAATGCCTATGTGTGTGTGTGTGTGTGAGTGAGTGAGTGAGTGAGTGAGTGAGTGAGTGAGTGTGTGTGTGTGTGAGTGAGTGAGTGAGTGAGTGAGTGAGTGAGTGAGTGAGTGAGTGAGAGAGAGAGTGTGGTCTGTGGAATTTCCCGTTTTTCACATGACTTACAGGTGGTCTACCTCCTGTGTTTTGACTTAAAGTCTTGAAGTGTAATTGTGTAAGTGTAATCTGAGTAATTGTTGGTTGCTTGACCACAAACAGTCTCCATTCTCTATCCCTCTCTCCTTTCTTTATCCCTCTTCTTTTCTCTATCCCTCTCTCATTTCTTTATCCCTCTCTCATTTCTTTATCATCTCTCCTTTCTTCATCCCTCTTCTTTTCTCCATCCCTCTCTCTTTTTCTCTACCCCTCTCTTACTCTCCTATACCACGTAAACAACCTCACCATTTTCTCAAACTCAATTAAAGTGATCCTTAAAGAAAATCTATATCTGTCACTACACACACACAGGCGTAAGCATGCTGACAATTTTAAAAAAGGCGCTTGACACAGTCCGCCTTCCTGGGCGTTTCTTTTTTTTGGCTGCACTTGTTAACTCGACTTAGCTCAATGCTTTGATCAAACTAATAGAGATGTGTGTGTCAGGAGGATAATAATGGGCCTGCAGGCTACACTGCTTCCTATGTGCAACACGTGCCAATCTCAACATGTTAATTCACTTGACACAATCATGCATGCTGGCAAGAGCACTTGCATGATAATTAGTGGCATTAAATGTCTGAAAACAGTCCATGCCTTCACACTTAAATGTAAACAGTATTTGAGTTTGTCATGTGACGTGAGTAAAGAGACCTTCATTGGCAGTCTTTCTGTTGTGAACATCTACGTGATGTGAAACCAAATTCTGATGGGGGTTTTTAAGCAAGTAAATACAATTTACGATAGTTACCTTAACAAATCATGAGTGACAGCAAAACCTATGCTTCCGCCATCTGCCAGTGGATTTCGTTGCATTCTTAGGGATCAAAATGTCTAGTGAGGCAGAGGCCTGTCTAGTGAGGCAGAGGCCTGCAGAGGCCGAAGAGCATCTAGGCCCCATTTATGTGCTTTATCAGCACAGTGTAATTATTTATTGACACGGATGTGTAGAGATGGTCAGCTCAGGCAATCTAAATCTGCTCAGGCATTTTAGCATTAAAAAGTAGCGTAGTGCGGGTAACACTAGGGAATTTATAGAATCAATTCCGAGAAAACAATAGAACAGTCAACAAACTGCTCTATAGAGGGTTATTCAAGGTACCTTGACTCTTCGGATAGCATAGGTGTGTCCCAGCAGTTGGGATACTGGCTGCCTCACGTTCCTTAGATCCCACACACACAGACTGCAGTCCACGGATCCAGTCACCAACACATTCTGATAGCAGCATGCACAACACAAACACGCACAGGCAGAACAGAAAAAAGGAGCAGATTATTCAAAGCCAAATTTGTTTCTTGTAAGCCAGCTTATTTCAAAGATGCTGAGCTCACGGTATCTTAAGAGTTGTTTGGGAGATTTGTCATAGCTTCATTTTTTTTCTCTTGGAAAAACTTCCTCTGTAGTTGAAAATGGAGTTTGCAGTTTATATTGTCAAGGTAAAATGGCAAAGAAAAATGCCTCTCATTTTAACTATCCTCAATTATACAATTACAAGGGAACAGTACAACCATTATGTTCCTCTTCCTCTCATCTTCAGGGAATTTCATTTTAGGGTCACAAAAATGAGCCACAAATAAAAACATAAAATGCCTGATATTTGGGGAAAAATATGGAACTGTATCTGTAACTGCATTTTTTTTTATTGACAAATGTAAAATCATGTTTTTCCATATTTGACTTCATATATTAGATAAATAAAGCACTTTCAATTTCCCCAGTGTAAACAATAAAAATGCAAACCATTTGGGATTGAAGAAACAAAAAAACAATGTAAAAACTGTCAAGTGCATTTTCTTCATTGCATCACATTAATGGAGTCCAAATGTCTGTGAGGCTGACAGATTAATATGAGTCACTCTCGTCGTAAACTCTCTGTGTTTGCTCAGCTGATTAAATGAGACCCCATTCTCAGCTCGCCACACAGAGAGATGCTGTTTGGCCATACCTGGTCATATTTGCACCAGTCACAGGTTAAGATTTCTCCCTTGTGGCCTGGAATGGCCAACCGGCAGGCAGCTGATTTTGTGTCCCACACCCGCAGAGTTCCGTCCCCTGGTGGCACAGATGAAGACAAGATGTTAGACATGAATGTGTGTGGGATGTTCAGTCTCTCCCTATCTTGGGTCTCTCTCTCACTCTGTCTCTCTCTCTAGATAAAGACAAGAGGTTAGACATGAATGTGTGTGGGATGTTCAGTCTCTCCCTATCTTGGGTCTCTCTCTCACTCTGTCTCTCTCTCTAGATAAAGACAAGAGGTTAGACATGAATGTGTGTGGGATGTTCAGTCTCTCCCTATCTTGGGTCTCTCTCTCACTCTGTCTCTCTCTCTAGATAAAGACAAGAGGTTAGACATGAATGTGTGTGGGATGTTCAGTCTCTCCCTATCTTGGGTCTCTCTCTCTCACTCTGTCTCTCTCTCTAGATAAAGACAAGAGGTTAGACATGAATGTGTGTGGGATGTTCAGTCTCTCCCTATCTTGGGTCTCTCTCTCACTCTGTCTCTCTCTAGATAAAGACAAGAGGTTAGACATGAATGTGTGTGGGATGTTCAGTCTCTCCCTATCTTGGGTCTCTCTCTCACTCTGTCTCTCTCTCTAGATAAAGACAAGATGTTAGACATGAATGTGTGTGGGATGTTTCTCTCTCCCTATCTTGGGTCTCTCTCTCACTCTCTCTCTCTCTAGATAAAGACAAGATGTTAGGCATGAATGTGTGTGGGATGTTCAGTCTCTCCCTATCTTGGGTCTCTCTCTCACTCTGTCTCTCTCTCTAGATAAAGACAAGAGGTTAGACATGAATGTGTGTGGGATGTTCAGTCTCTCCCTATCTTGGGTCTCTCTCTCACTCTGTCTCTCTCTCTCTAGATAAAGACAAGATGTTAGACATGAATGTGTGTGGGATGTTCAGTCTCTCCCTATCTTGGGTCTCTCTCTCACTCTGTCTCTCTCTCTAGATAAAGACAAGATGTTAGACATGAATGTGTGTGGGATGTTCAGTCTCTCCCTATCTTGGGTCTCTCTCTCACTCTGTCTCTCTCTCTAGATAAAGACAAGAGGTTAGACATGAATGTGTGTGAGATGTTGGGTCTCTCTCTCTCTCTCTCTCTCTCTCTCTCTCTCACACTCACTCACTCACTCATTCACCTTCGTTTTTTTGCCATCACATACACAAAATACACACACACTGAAATTAAATAAAGAAAGTAAGGAATTGAAAACAGAAAACAGAGGAACAAAACAAAGAAAGGAAGAAAATAAGGAGGGGAGAGAAACTAACGTTCTCTCCAAGCACACCCAGTGCCATTTAAGTCCATTTCCAGAGCGCTCTGTGTGGGGGCTCTGCTAGGGCCTGCCTGGCATGTGGCAGTGGAGCTTGAGAGACACCCTGCCAGCAGACTGCACCACTCATCAGCACAACGCCAGTCAAGGGCTTTTTTTTTTACTTAACAGAGGATTTTAAAGTGCCTTGGCTTTATCTTTCTTTCTTTCTTTCTCTCCCTCACTCTCTCTCTCTCTCTCTCTCCACACACATACAGACACAGATGCACACACACTCTCTCTCTTGTTCCAGCAGTCCTACACACGCACACGTACACACACACACTGTTCTCCCTCAGTCCCTCTGCAGTCAGCAATGACCTTACAGAGAGAGAGAGAGAGAATGAGAGAGAAAACAGAGAGAGAGAGAGAGAGAGAAGAGAGAGAGAGAGAGAGAGAGAGAGAGAAAGAGAGAGCAGCCCATCAGTGTATGTAAACTGCGCCAGAATGGAGCGCTCCTGCTACCTCAGCAGAGCTGTCAAACAGCCTAACAGCCCAACAGCCCCTAGACAGGGGGCAAAATGGCTCCAAATTAACAGTCTTGGAACAACTGCAGAGAACCCTGCAGCTACTGGAGCCCTCCACCTGCACTGGAGCTCTGGCCAGGCCAGCAGAAAGCTTTGTCCGTCACCACGGCCAACGGCCAAAGACCAGTGACCAAAAGATTTAAGGTTTTGGGTGGCACTTTGATGGTTAATAAGTTTAACGATACATTCTTGATACATTCCGATCTTGTATAAGGTTAGTAAGTTAGAAAGCTAGCAGCTAGCATACTTGCTTGGGAAACGCCCCAAAATATTGTTGGCACTGACAAAAGCCTGCTAGCTCAGTAACTGTGTGTCCTTTGCTGATATATTTTTTGGCAGGGTTGTGCTGTAAAAGCTGTTCTTACATTTTCTTGAGCTTTCCAACCCCGAACACAAATCGATATAGTAAATGCCCTGAGTGGCGAGTTGGGGGGACAGGTTATCTCGGGAAGTCCATATGCCTTCAAAATTACTTTGAGGATATTCTAAAAACAAAAACATACCTTCGAAAAACAGCAACACATTACAAATGATTGTCATAAACATGAGTAGAACATAATATCCTATGCAATAGCTTTGCCTTTCTTGGCACATGTTCAAAAACTGAGTGAATCAGCATTATTATGGCACATTCCATCATCAATCAGTTTGAAAAATGCTGCTGCGCTTTAATTAGCACATATTTAATGCGCTGTGAAGCCTCAGCATTTGCCTAATGGCTCAGAGGTGAACTCTGCACCTTAATGAAATGTGTGACCATGAACTCGCTCGGACGATGCTGCTAAGCTTGTTGTATGAGGAGGCTCAGGAAACATCTTTGTAACATCTTTGTATTGAATGCTCAAGAACAGCCGTTCATATGTATGAGCATCCCACAACACTCTCTGTCTATCTCATGCACACACACACACACACACACACACACGCTCACCTCCCTGGCGCAAGCCAATGCTGATTACACCCCACAAAACGAACAATAACCACCCATTGAGTTTGGATGCAGAACTGCACAGTAGACTACAACCGAATTTGGGGCGATCACACTAAGCATGCTAGTATTCCACACTAAGCATCCTATCACACAAAACAGGCTTTGCAGGCTAGTTTTGTTGTGACATTTCAGATTCGGTAATCATATGCACTGCCCTTCCTTCTCACAAGCACGAGCAATGGCAACAATGGAGGCGCCATAACACAACAGTGTTCTTTATATTGAGCAGCAGGCACAGTGTCTTACGAAAAAAGCATTGCAGGGTAGTTGGGCTGCAATGCTTAAAAAATGTTGTCACTGTGTGCATTGGCCTCCCTCCCAAAGACATCAGCAATAATGAGAGTCAGTCAAATGTGCCTGAAGGCACCCATGCATGTGATGTGACAGTACCTGAAGGCCTGGCACAGTTAAGCTCAACAACTGTTGTCCCTGAAAGGATACTACCATGGTTTGGATTATGTCATTGTCTAAAAGAAGTTGTTCCTTTTCACACATTTCATTGCAACAGGCGCATTGTCCACATACTGAATTATTGGGTGTAATAGTGATTGTTATTCAAAGATAGAGTGCAATTGTTAATTGACAGGTGTTTTGTCCCTGGTCCCTGCTGCTTGAAACTGAGAGGTTAATGTGAAGTACTCATCACAAGCACCACCAGCCTTAAGTCTTAATAGAGCTGTCTAACAAGTCCTACCTTTTACAGTATAATGCTATTACTTCTGGGTACAAAGAAGTCATCAGTGATGTTATTTAACACACATCTGCGGGGTGTGGGACTGACTGCATTCACAATGCGGCAGCGTGCTCCTGCAGTTCCCCTGACAGGCTGCCGACAGGCCGCCCAGCCATAGTGCACCGAGCAAGCAGGACTCTGCAGGACTTTAATAGCCTCTCTGCAGCTGAGACCAGAGCCGTGAGCAGGCAGAGGGAAATCCTCCAGAATTAGGAAAGGAAGGCTGATTGTTAGGGGAGGGGCGGGGGGGGCAGGGAAGAGCAAGGACAGCAGCAGGACATATGACGAGGAGCGAGCGAGAATCGCTCAGAAGTTTTTTTTGGGGGGAGGATTAGTTACGTCAATATGCTCAGGCAGGAGATGACCTAGTTTAATGAAATCTCCTCTTTTTTCCCCCAACCCCTTATTCCCTGCCTCCTTTTTATTCAAAACTTTGATGGGTGGGTTCGCTCAGGGCGCCAACGACGTGTTTAATTACACTGAAATGGATCTCGCAGCGAGATTGTCGGTTGACAAAAAAGGAGAAGTACCACTCTCCTCTCTTGCAGCAGTAAAGCAGGGGCTCGCCGTCAGGCCTCCATTGCAGCTGCAAGCTGAGGGAGGGGGGGGGGGGTGGTGGAGAAGGAAAGGGATGGTTGAGAGAAATTCCTGATAAGCGTTAATCGGAATTGCTCGTATTGTTTCCCCAGCCTCCCTTCAAAGCGGAGCTCTGTCGTGAATGGCATTATCTATCAAGCAGCTGTCAAACGAGAGGAGAGATGAGGAGGGAGGGGGGGAAAAACTTATGCTGTAAGAGATGGATTTCTGTAAAGGGCTCTGGAACTACCATTTCCCAACCTAAATGACTAAATCGAGCAGCTGTCTAAGAACATTTCCTGTCCATGTGAAGCTAATTCCTGCGCAATGCCCGGTGTGTGATGCCTGCCTAAGTCAAATGTTCTGCTGATCCTCAAATACAGGAGATTATCACTGACTCTCAAAGGATCAAAGCACAATAGTTTGACAAGACAAATCAGAGCAACTCTATCAGGATTAAAATGCCCCTCTGACATCTTAAAACATTAAACGCAACTGCACGCTTTTAAGTGACAGCTCATCCAGTTACTGTCATCAAACTACAGATGCTTCTTTTTATGAACACAGTTCTCAACCAGACTTTCAAAGATCTTCCGATCCAGGGTCAAGTCGCCTTCCTAGTGGTGCAAAAGATGGCGGTCTGTGGCGGTTTATCAGTGTGAGTTGCTGTCCCTGAGGCAACCTCATCCATAAAACCAGATCTTTGGTCTGAAGCATGCATTGGCTTTTGCTAGTGCTAGTGGTGGTGCATGGAGGCTCCCGGCCTCCGGACCAAAGACAGTTGCACACTGCATTTATGCTCTAAGGGACCACGTATCGATCTGTTAGCATTTTCTAATGATGTGCCCGCTAGTGCATGCTGGTGTTTGAGGGAATGAGAGCGGTCAGGGAGACCCTCTGTCAGCACATCATTGTGCTCTTGTAAAGAATGCCCATGAGAGAGAGAGAGAGAGAGAGAGAGAGAGAGAGAGAGAGAGAGAGAGAGAGAGAGAGAGTGAGTGTGTATATAATGGAGATTTCAAAAGCTAACAGCTATAAAAAATTATGTAGGTTTGTGTGTGTCTGTGCCTATATATGTCTACACACAGATATGGGTCAGGGTCAATGACGTGACGCTCATTTTTTTGTGTACATATAGGTTACATACATTTAAAATAGTTAAAATTTGAAAATAATTTGACAAATTATTTTCAAATATCATTTTCATCAAACCCTAATCTTAAAGTTTTGGATTTATTTAATTTTGAAAGAGTATTAACTGAATTTGGGTAAAATTGTCAACACGATGTAACCACAAAAACATGAACCAAATAATTACACTTGCTGAAAAAAATGTGAAATTCTCTCCAAAATCCCTTCTAAAATAATCTGGCATGATCTTGCACAAGAACTTTTCTAAATGTAATGCAAGTAATGAAACCCCATTGTTCTGAATGTTTTAATTAATATGGGGAATCGTGTCTGTCACATCAACCACTTGAAATGTTAAGTGGTGTAACCACCATTTAAGGAGCAATTTTGTATGTATTATGTCAGAGGATCATGTGACAGGAAATTATGTCATAGAGAAGGACCCTTCAAGACCCCAACTGCTATGAGTCAAGGTTAGCAACTCTCTTAAAGTTACATAATAGTGTTTTTAGGCCATGGCCAGGCAAGCTTAGGTTACATGTCAAATGGTATGACCTTTTGAAAATGTTGATAAATCATAATAATCATAAAATATTCAATTTAATGTAAAAACTGTGTTTGAATATTCACATAAAGGAGAAGTATGTACATAGTTGTCCATAATAATGCCTGCAAATTTTGCTTTTAAATAGAAATGTCAAATGGTGTAACCGGTATTTTGATAGTCAGCAGTGTATTTGAAGGAATCTGCTTGTACGCAAGACCGTATGGAACAGGTATTCCACTAAGCCATTCTTTACTAAAACCTAGCAGAGTATAGGCTACACACATCTGCACTAGTCTATTAATTGAACTCATAGGCAAGGTGAAACTAACTTCACCGTGGTGTCATAGTCAACGACAAAACAGTTATACACAGTTAATTACTTTCACTATTGACTGACAATGGATTACCAGCAAAAACATAGCCTGAAAAAAGCAAAACTTCCCCCTATAATGTTCGAATGACTGAATAAACAGGACATTTATTCTGCAGAGGAATTGCTGCTTACATCTCGTGACAGTGCGTCTTCAGCTGTGTTTCATATGCGCCTTTCGCTATAGACCAGGCTTTTCTTGGTCAGTGGCGTAATGCTTTTTGGATGGTGTAAGATAGCGGTTTCTAGATCATGTGCCAGACCACACCTTATGTCGGTAATTGCCACACCCCTGGGCGCATTATTTAAGAAAAGTGAAGTGTAAGATAGGAAAAAACGTTGCGTCAGAATAACACTTTGCGCCGGGTTTTGCACTCGAAAATAGGGCCCTTTATCTCACTCTCTTTGAAAATAATGGGTAGCCTGTAGACTGAAAGCAGTAAGCAGTACTGTAAGCAGTATTTTGTCTTAAAGACTAATAATATACAAAAAAGTTAATATGGATAATGATTTAATACTCTACTTCACTGTAATAATGGTTGTTTAAACCATTTTTACTCAAATGGTCAAAGAATAGACATAAAACAAGATGTTTACAGCATATGGTCTTGCTCAGTACAATAAAAAACCCATATAATTTAAATTCAGAAATAAATATAATAACTATTCTCATAGGATATTACAAAATAAACTAATAATTTCATGAGAACTCTAGGAGGTGTGCAATATTAGATATTTGTCATTTTTGTGGTTACACCATTTGACAATTTAACAGGCTGTTATCTTTTGTTAAAAAATAGTATACACGATTACATGTCATATTAAATAATATGAATGCAACAGAAATACAAAGTATACACTTTAGCAAACCTCAGGCATGTTTTGTTTTAAAGGTTTAAACATATTTTTAATTTTCTCATCTTACCAACCTTATCTGTCACTGACCCGTCAATGACGTGACATTGTGCACCGTCAGGTGGTGCAACCAAGTAAAATACTAATTTAAACCAAGACATAGTAGATTAAAGTTAGCAAATGGTTGAAAATGTGATGTACCTAATTATTCTATTAATTCACATTTTAAATGTAAAGTTGAATGTTGGAAAACCAAAATACCCGCCCCCTACAATACAGTATTCATACGTTACTTTTAATACCAAGGTCAACTACAAAATAATAATGTGATAAGCACTGTAGACAATCTCAGCTATACTTAGAAAAAAAGAGAAAGAAGTGTGTTTTGTTTGGTTGTGCCACCAGCCATTAAGACTTGTTTAAACACAGTCTTAAAACTAAAATTATTTGTTATTTGTCACTATCTTCTGAGTTACCAGACTGTGCACTAAATATGTTGATAAATATAGATGATAAACTGCTGCAGGCCAAACTGAGCCATTCACAACTTTCTTGGAAATGTGCAGCGAAGGCCTCTTCAGCTGATCAATTCCCCTTTCACACTTAGTGATGTGCTAAACAAAACCCATTTTGTAGCATGATCCCCTAGGGGTTTTGTACGTGAACAACCGAAAGTGATTCACTTACTGTAAGCAATAAATTAATACCTTAGATAAAAGATATCGAAAGAGATATTAAAGAACACGCCAACATTTTGGGAAATCAGCTCATTCACTGTCTCCCCTAGCCTGGATATTCCAGACCCTGGTAATCTAGAAAGAAGGGTCTGGCCACGAATAATGTAATGGTCCAACTCGAGGGGCGGCACCAAGCGTGCATTTGAAAATCTCAATGCACGCAATTGGATAACACAATACGACCAACGTTTACTGACTGATTCCGGACTTCGACGCAATTGCATAACACTGCGACTGTCATCCGTTTAGCTCGCCTCTGGCCCGCCTATATCAGATACACCGATGTGATTGGCTCCCCGCGATACAAGTGGCAAAAGTAACGTGCATCATTACTCATTGCCAGATTGTCTCGCAGAGACAATTCAAATTGTGCTCTTGTGAGAACTCTGGAGTATCCAGGGTATGTCTCCCCCAGAGTTAGATAAGATGATACATACCCTTCTCATTCTGTGCATGCAGTAACTCAGTTTGAAGCACCCACTGTTTGCATAGCTTAGCATAGCTCATTGAAGTGGGCAGCAAGGTTTTTGGGTGCTGGGAGAAAAAGCTAACCTATGTATCCTTGATACAAAATCCTACTGAACACAACTATCCTGACTAGTTGAGAACAAGGTGAGCCACATGCAGATTTCGTTAACTGTCATCTGTGCAGGAACAGCTTGGATTGGTGTAGGTTAGCAGCTTGGGGTGACTGCAAGCTTTCTTAAGTGTGTGGGCATGGTGAAGAGATGTTATATTAGTAAGCTTCTTTCTGGTAGCTATAAATCTGTACCATATTGTACATGTGTGAGCTCTACTCAAGATGACAGAATATCAGCCATGGTCCACAGTGTTCTGATGAAAAAGCTCTGACGGAATTAGGGAAAAAACCTAGCGGAATCTGTATTTTTTTTCTGGGACTATACTGCAGAGGTGGGGCGAAGGCACTGTTTGACAAAGAACAAGTAAGTCTTAAGTCTTACCGCTGAAGCCCGAGTCAAGCCAAGGCAGAGAGGTCCCAAGTAAGTCCAAGTCAAGTTTTACCAAGGCCAAATCGAGTCCAATTCCAAGACCTACAACATTATTCATACCCCTGGCAAATATTAAGTTACTGTTGATTTTCTCTTTATCAATACATTTGTTCTGACTGAAAATGACACTCCCACATGGCAAAAGGTTGTAAGACAATGTGGTAGAAACAGAATCGTTTTCATCTTTTTTTTTTAATTTTTATGAAAAATGGTGTGTCCAAAATTATTCATACCCTTTTTAATTAATCAATCTTTATTTGCCATCACAGCTCTTAAAATGGTTCTTGTAATATCTACTAAGCCTCTCCATGTCTCCACAATTATTCTAGACCGCATCTTTTTAACAGCAATCCAGGTTTTTGGGCAGGAACGAGTCTTTGTCATCACTCTGGCATGGCCTGTGGTCACTTTTTTGACGGATTGAGGTCTGAACTCTGGCTGGGACACTCTAAAATGTTGATATTGTCCTCTATTAACCCTTAGAACCCTAAGCTGTTTTTAGGGCATTTTCACTACCTTTATTCATAAGGATTTATTCTGGTCATTGTAAGTGCCACACACACATAATTATATATTGTTTTTTTTAGGAGAGTCTAGGCTATCCAGATCTGCCATCATTTCATGTATTAATACTAGCATTGATTTTATTTTGATTTTTAAAGAATTAAAATCTTAAAAAGTGTATTATAAAAATTCTTATATTTCGACATGTATCTCACCACAGCAAGCTCACAGCTCTACATACATTTCATGTGTGTGTAGGGCAGACTGTCCTGAATCGGGCAATATAATTGCCATGTTGGAGAGGATACTCTGGGGCTGAGCAATTTACAGAAAATGTGTGCTGTGTGATTTACGGAAATAAATGCCATTTTTTATTTAGTGATGAAAAATGACCTTTCTGCGCTCCATATCTGTGACACGAACTGATCTGACCTGACTTGACCCGAGGTTGCGTGTTAGCCTGCGTGCCTATGTGTATGCAGTCATAATAATTCACAACTTTTTACTGCATTGCCATGAACAAAGTAAAGGCAAAAAAGGTGTTTATTTGTTGAACAAATTGGGATGCAATGTGAGCCTTGAATTGGATGCCATGCAGGAATTTGCTGGGATCTCAAAACCGGAATATGAACATGCTTTGCCATAGAGAAACACATGATAGCGTTGGATTATAAACATGTTTTGCCACAAGAACAGACAAAAACGTGGGGTAAGTCCAGCTATATGAAGTTATTATTTTGCTGTCACTTCGTCTGTTTAATAACCCAGAAGGATGTACTTGGTATCAAATGATAGCTCTGATATGATGATGATGATAGTCTCCTCTTTCATCTGACATGCGTGGCATATCTATGCGATCACGGGTCCGTGAGTAATTCAAACGAGAGTAATGGGTGTGCAGCGTTGGTTTGTACATGACGTTATTATTTTGCGGTCATTTCGTCTGTTTTTATAAGCCAGAAGGATCGATGAACATGGTATCAATGGATAGCCCTGTGCCCCCTCTTTCATCTGATATGCTTGCCATATCGATGCGATCACGGGTTCGCGATTCAAATGAGAGCAATGGGTGCGCAGGTGAACGCAGAGAAGTATAGACTGTAAATATGATGCAATTTGATTTAATTTTATGATTTTTTTAAATTTTCATACTTGATCGTACAGACAAGTGTGTAGTCTCTTTGGAAAGCCCCACTTCTGTTCTGTCATACAATACAGGTTTCATCTCGCTGCGATGAACAGTTCCGGAGCAATGTAACAGAGAAGAAAGGGTGTGTTTTATGACGCACTTTGCGTCAATCGGGTTCTAAGGGTTAACCATTTCTTGCCTTGTTTTGTTGTATGTTTTGGATCATTCTGTGGTTTATTAGTCCAATGCCGCCTAGTGGGGAAGGTCTCTCGGCATCTCTATCTACTCGCCAGATATAAAAAAAACAACAACACTGGATTCTGACATCAACATTTCAAAAGGTCATGGCTTGAAAGTGGTCAGAGATAAAGTCCTACTGTAAATGTGAACATCATTGCATATGATCAAAAGTTAATGAAGGGAGCAAATTTACTCATCTAATTTGCATATTATGGCATCACTGGGTGGCAACCACCTCAAATTATGCAGTACCTTTCCGGAAATGTTGCTGCTGCAGCTAGCATCTTTAGGGGAAAGTCTGTAGGAGTCGATTGCATCACGTCGTTGCATGACATCCGTCACGTGACATTTCAAAATTCCAACCTGTTAGTAAGCTAGGGAAAGAAATACTGGACTATGTTTAAAAAAAAAAAAAAAAAAAAAAAACGGCGAAATTGTGAATTTCCAGAGCGTGTTACTCCACACCTACGGACTTTCCCCTAAAGATGCCAGCTGCAGCAGCAACATTTCCGGAAAGGTACGGGCTTGATGAAATTCATTCTGGACTCTCTATACGACCACATAAAGACCTCGGGATACTTCGGTTTGGCTTTAGAGACCCTCTACTCACTACCACGTAAGTGTAATGTTGTTTGGAACTCTAGAAGAGGTATAAAAATAGCGTTTTGTAGCGGCGAAATGACATGCCCTGGTCACTAACAGGCTAACGAGTTTTGACTTAAAACGGTAAAATCGAACTTTCTCAAAACACATCTGAATGACATGATTTTGATGTCAACTCAACGTATGTATTCCCAATCATCCGTAAATTGATCTAAAGTGCATTTTACTCCAGATAATTCCTTTGAACTATCTGCATATCAACATGCATTAGACTGTCTGTCTATCAACAACTTTTAAACTATCTGTCTATCAACATTCATTAAACTATGTCCATCAACATCCATTAAACTATCTGCCTATCAAGATCCATTAAAAAATATCAACCTGTCAATATCCATTATACATTCTGTCTATCATCATTCATTAAACTATATATCTATCAATATTCATTAAACTACCGGTACTACTTTCTACTTTTACGCTATCAGCTTTCATTAAACTATGCAACCACCATGTCTATCCCAGCAACACCTTAGTAACCATCTCTGCATTATCTGTTTTAACTGTACATGATATTCTACATAATATTTTTTGCACGTTCATGCACTGGTAATTCCTTGAAATTGCATTTCTAGTTAGTTGTTTGACGTCTGGTCTGAAGCATCCATTGTCTTATGTGTATGTGCGTGGTTTTGTATCTGTACTGGATCAGTCATTGGGTTGCATGTGGGTCCACAGGCTATTTTCGTCTATTTCACAGTGCTGTGATCGCGAAGGATTTGTGGACAGAGAGAGGGAGACTGCGGGGCTGTGTATGTGTGAGAGAGGCTGTGTGTGTGTGTGTGTGACTTGTGAGAGGCACAGTACAGACACACACGGCAACAGCCCAGTGCCGCGTGGAACTGCTGCAGGCTCTGTCACAGCCAGATAAGATCAGCACACAGCAGCTGGCTTCAGTGGAACACAGCACCCTGGTCCGCTAATATAAAAAAGCCCCATGTATGTATGTACACTCAAAAGGGAACAAAAAGATCAAATAAAGGCAGAGCCTTCAGCATTTACAGTAATGCTGGAGTGGTTTCATGTGTGGAGTGTGGAGTCGGTCGTTAAAGCTAAATTGTATATCACATCACACAAGCTGTTAGTGGTAAGTGCTACATAGACCGATATGGGGGCTAATTAAAAACTTGCACTTTTGAGAAATACTGATAGGAGGAAATTTTCTGCAGGAGTGGCAAACTATGCTGATGAATAAGATTCATTGCTGCTAGGAAATACTTGAATGAACAACAATCAATAAATGACTCCAACTGGCACACATTGCTTTTGTGACACCATGTGGTAAACTTAAGCACTACAACAACATTTTACCCACCCAGTGTGAATGTACTGTATAGTTAAATAACAGGTCTGTTTTGTCATGGATAAAATATATTACCTAACAAACTAATAGTTTGGCAAATGATGGCAAATGCCTTGTTTTAAACAATATCAATCCTTTTTAACATTTTAATTTGCACACAAGGATTTCATCCTACCATGAGGACAAACACTATCACAACTGACTTGTTCACTGATAATGTTTATAATTGGTTTGTTTTTATCAGTCTTGCCTACCTGATGCTGACGCAATGCACCCTGGGATGTGAGGGGACCAGATGGTGCTGTAGATGACCCCTTCATGACCCCGCAGGGTGCAGAGACACTGCAGACGCTCAGGATCCCACTGCAGAAACACAGACGACGTTTTAGGAGGATGAGTTGGTGAAAGAATCTTATTTATCAGCCTACACATTCTCCACTCCCCACAAATTGATTTAATAAAGAAGCATCCGTTTGGTGTTTGGCTTAAATATACCCTGGCTAAAACTCATTAGGGTTGAAATAAGGTTGCTTTGCTTGCCAGATGAGGTAGACGTGTATGATGCATATCCAGTCCTTATCTTAAGGAACAACATGACAACAGATATTTCTTGTCTCATAATCCAAAATAACGGTGAGAGATACATACAGCTACAGGTGGGTCTCAAAAAAGAAAAGCATTTTTTTATAATTTGTTTCAAAAAAGTTTCTTTCATATATTCTACATTTTGTTTCTTTCATATATTTTAGATTCATTACATATAGAGTGAAATATTTCCAGCCATTTTTTGTTTTAGTGTCAATTATTGTGGCTTACATCAAGTCAAAAATCAGTTTCTGAAAATATCAGGATAAAGATGTTATAATGCAGAAATGTATCCTGATGTTTCCTGAGCCTTTAATCTCTTTAGTAAACACAGCCACAATCACGGAAAAGACTGCTGACTTCATGGTTGTCCAGAAGACACTCATTGACACAACCACAGAAGGTCATTGCTGAAAGGGCAGGGTGTTCACATGTGTGCTTTATCAAAGCATATTCCTGGAAAGTTGACTGGAAGGGAAAAGTGTGGTAGGAACAGTGTTGAGAAGGTTACTTTAACGTATTCCGTATTTTTACGTACCTTTACGTATTAACGTATTCCGATAGATTACTCAAAGTGAGTAACATATTTTGAATACTTTGGATTGTATCAGCATTATATTACATTTTGTTAGCAGTGGATGAAACAGTTATGTGAGCTTATGTGAGGCCTTCTACCAGGAGATTTTAGAGCACTTCATGCTTCCATCTGCTGACAAGCTTTATGGAGATGCTGACTTCCTTTTCTAGCAGGACTTTGGCCCCTGCCCACAGTACCAAAACTGATAGCAACTGGTTTGCTTACCATGGTATTACTGTGCTTTATTGGCCAGACAACTCATCTGACCTGAACCCCATTGAGAATCTATGGTTTGTCTTTTCAAGAGGAAAATGAGAGACAACAGACCCAACAATACAAATGACCTTAAGGTCGCTAACAAAGCAACCTGGACTTCCATAACACCTCAGCAGTGCCACAGGCTGATTGGCTCCATACCACGCCACACTGTTGCAGTAATTTGTGCAAAATCAGCCCGACCAAGTATTGAATGCATAAATGAACTACTTTAGATTAGTCAGATTAGTTAATTTCTTTTCAAAAGGGTGACATTTATGCATTATAACATCTTTAATTTAATGTTTTGAGATACTGATTTTTGGTTTTCATGAGCTGTAAGCCGTAATCAATAAGATTAAAATAAAAATCACTTTATATCTAATGAATCTAGAATATATGAAAGATTCACTTTTGAAATAAATTAGGGGGAAAATACTTTTCCATGATATTCATTTTTTAGACCCAACTGTATATTCAGATTAAATGTAATGCGTTTTGGATTAAAAAAAAAAATACAAACAAATAAATAAAAAATATTTTAATG
Source organism: Alosa alosa (assembly GCF_017589495.1). Classification (NCBI taxonomy): domain Eukaryota; kingdom Metazoa; phylum Chordata; class Actinopteri; order Clupeiformes; family Clupeidae; genus Alosa; species Alosa alosa. The sequence goes on from NC_063196.1 coordinate 17,453,357, forward strand.
CATATGTACTAAAGGATGGATCTGGTCAAATTATTTAAGGTGAGACACAATGCAGTTTTCAGAGTATGCTATGCTGTTTATTATCTTACTACTCAAATAATCTTCAGATCTTGTCAATGATTAAAAGCTAAGGCTTGTCCAGAAACTTCAGAGGGAAACATCTCTGTTTTGCAATACAGGTCGCTCAATGTGCCTGGCTTATTAAAGTTATTAATTAAGTTTTAAGGATACCTGTATGTTGCAAATAAGTGCTTAAAATACTTTTGATAATTACAGACATGATTAATGCTGAACACATCTGCAAACACTCACCACTTTAGCTGTGTGATCCCATGAGCCCGACACCAGCAGTGTCTCAGCACGGGTCTGACTCCAATCGACAGAATAAACCTGAACATGGAAAACAAATCACAGCAGTACATTTCACTGCATCCTATATAAACAGTATAGATCCAAAATACATATTAATATGAGTTAACAAAACAAAAAGCCATACGGATCATCCTGTGACAGTGGGACATTGGAGTATATGGTTAAATGGCCAGGCTATGGTGAAATCATTTTCTTTGTATTAAGGCCTGATTAAGGAAGTGACATCATTTCACCGTTTTCAGGCACTTTTCAGGCTGCAACATTTAAAAACTCTGTAGGCCTACACCAAAATCAGAAAATTGTTTGGAAACACCTTGTATATTTAATGTAATACCATTACTGAAAGGATGTGAACTGTGCAGTACTGAGTTATGGAGTTAAACCATTTTAAAGCACATATTTGTCTTCCCATCCTTTGTTGGGTTCCTCAATCCCCATAACCCTACCCCTTAACAGCCAGACTACACAATGCAAAATTGAAGCTTAAAAGTAATTAAATATTTGGTCAATTTTTTTTTTATGTATATGCACCTCTGGTGTAGCCAATTCCACTCATTATAGTGGAACTATAATTATTGCAGCATATGCCTACAATATGGAACAGAATGGAAAGCCTCAGTTGCCTGGTGTAGCCTCCTGCCTGTAACACCATGTCCAGTGCAACAACAAATGTAAATAGGCCCTTTTTTGGGGTGATTTTGACATTTAAATACAATTGGCAATGTTTTTTTAGGCTACACACGTTTGCAGTACAAAAGTCCAGCACTTTCAGCCAAATCTGCGCAGTGCTGCATGAACCCAGGCTGACCCCAAATGCAAATATTTAGCTATGTTAACCTGATGATAAAAGTCTCCTCCTCACCTCTCGTGTATGCTCCTTCTTCACTTGTAGAGGTCCTTGAGGGTTTGCCGTGTCCCACAGCTGCAAGGACCCGTCTCCCGCGCCTGTCACTAGCACGTGCTCATTATTTTCACTCCAGGTGACGTCGAACAGCCCATCGTTCCAATCGAAACTTCAGAGAAATGTGGGTGATGTAGAAAAAGGTAAGTGGTCTTGTACGACAGTATTTCTTAAAAAGTATGAAAACAATTCATATTTATCGCTTTGTTATAACCAAGGCAAAATACAAGGGCATGGACAATGGACATTCTTTAGACTATTGTAGTTTCCTATTGTCAGGGTGGATGGGACACATTATTTGACAGCTGTATCCAACATAATGCCTACCTTTTTATGAGACCAACATCAGATTCCCTTTGCTCCAGCACAAGCAGGGTTCCACATCCAGCTATTCCATAATACTGGGATGTCGCGCATGCAAATCTGTTTGGTAGAAAGGGAGACACTTCCACTGCATAGCCATGGCGTGCAGAGCACCTAAAAGTCTTCATAGCCATCTCAGTTCGTACTCTCTTATTGTGCAGCCAGCTAGTTAACAACAGAGCTTGAAAGCAAGCTACATTAGGAGTAACGTTAGTTTTCACCTAGCTGAAATGCATGCACTTCAGACGTCCGTGTGCTTCAGCAAGTCAGCATGCAAATTAGCAAACCTGCTAACGTTAGCATAATATCGGAATAATAACCTAACATATTTTCATTCGTTCAGACAATAAACACCTGTTTAATTATTGTTAGCCTCACAGATGTCTTCTTTAACATGACTCTACTTCCTTGTTGTGACTGGAAGCAGAAGTCAACACGGAAGAACAAAAAGTTGGCCATTTTCATTGGTTAATGGAATGGCGACTTTTCATTGGTTAACGCCCTATATCGTTCACATTGCATTAAAGGTGCCATGTGTAATGTCCGCCAAAAAATCAATTCATACTCCACATCAATTCATACTCCACATTAAAGATGGGGGCAGTACCTCCAGAGAGGGAGTTGTTGTACCCTAGATTAACAACCAAGAAATGTGTATTGCAGTTTGGCTGGCGGTTATGTTGCCCGCATACCGCCTCCCATGGCCGAAACTGGTATTATGACACCTGTCAGGCTGTGGCTAGTAATTTAGCATGCTAATTCAGGTTGATAGGCCTATCTCTGCAGCACTATACCTTGTCATTTTTTAAAGACATCATCGCCTTTATTTCTTCTCATTCTTTTGATGCGTGTAGCTCATTTTTTGAATATTTTTACCTCAATTCTTACACATGGCACCTTTAAACGCCTATGATTAATATTAATTTACATCCAGGCCTAGATAATTTTCTGTGGCTGTAAAAGTGTGATGGCATAAGGCTATCGACATGATCATTTCAGGAATATTGTATGGGATTCTGAAGTCTAATATGACAGTAAATTAAGCAAAATATAACTCAAATTAACCAATTCCAAGAGGTTCTAAAAATCCACAAGCACAATAAAAGCCAAATAACATCTTGTTAATTGGTGATAATAAACGAAACCCCTGCACTTCAGAAGTTTGTTTTAAATATTTTATACTGTACTCTACACTGATAATAATATATATATATATATATATATATTTATTTTAGAAATAGCATGTGAACTGTTAAGTTCACATGCTATTTCTAAAAAAAATATATATATATATATATATATATATATTATTATCAGTGTAGAGTACAGTATAAAATATGGCACTATCAATGCATGGCATGCAATTTCGCTTAGAGCTGCAGGACAAATAGGTATCGTTTTTTAGGGTTGAAAAGGTGTTGCTGCGGTCAGCATGTGTTACACGATTGTCACCACAAGGGGGATGTCTTACTTTTCCTTGCACCTGATTGACACTGGTGAGAACCTTAGTAAAAATGTTTAATAACTTCAATGCCAATGACCCTGTTAGACTGTCAACAATAACTCTAGTAAGGATTTAATTAAATGTCCAATTTAATTTTATTTGGTTATTTATATTTGTGATGTCAAAAGGTTAGTGATTTCTAATAGCTACACCTGCCCAAAAACATAATTATGTGCTCTAGACTTAGGTAGGCTAAATTTAATTTGTCAGTGGTTAAAAAGCCTTAAAGTTAAAGTTAAAAAGTCACTACACAAAGAGTATGTTGTATTTCCTCATAATTATATTGAACTACATTACTTTTGATTTAAATTAACTGACTGCCATTCCTACTGGGATGTAGTTCCTTATGTCTTATTAACAAATTGGCTATTGTTAATAAATAATGATTTAGTGCATAAAACCCATATCAGCTATTACTCACTTTCTAAAATAATTGCTCTGCATAATAGTCCTGATAATGTGTTGCACAAACTGCGCCACTGCAAGTGTAACTTTGAGCAACACAATGCAGAAGTGGATGCAGCAGCTCAAGCACTTCAGAAGCCCAGTGAATGACAGTCCTGCTTGCAGTTTGGAGCTTTTCCAAACAACTTCGCGTGGATATACAACGAAAACAAACACAGAAGACATGGTCTGGTGCCAGAGCGTGCGTCTTCATCATGAGTGCAGCAGAGGTCCTCTTGTTTTGATAGACACTTAGATAGTAGCTTGGTGAATACATTATTTGCAGAGTGATATCAATGCTTTAAAAAGCCTTAAAGCCTCTGACAGTAAGCCCCAAATATTCCTTATAACATTGTCCAATATGTACATAGTCCAAAAATATTTTTTTATTCTGAGGGACGATACATCAGATATGATCTCTTTTTTGAGAGGGTACATTAAAAAAGTTTTGTCTTTTATCTGATCCTCTCAAAACACTAGTGTTTTACTAAACTCATTTTTGGACAGTATCTCACCAATACCCTCATTCCATTTTGCAAGTTGAAATACAACAGTCTCACATTTCTTAGCACTAATAATGATTTTGTTGTTAGGTATTGTGATGGTAGCACCGACATTAGTACATTTCCTGTTCAAAGACAAATAATAAAGGATGATTTTTCAAGGGGCATTAACTGTTTTCATGTCATTGACTATCTGATGCTTCAGGGTCACGGTTGGGGTGGGTTTTGTGGGGTAGTGGGGTGGGGTGGGGGATCATGTGTGCTCCTGATTTATGACGGCCACTTCAAAGCCGGGACTCCGGCGTGAGAACCAGGCGGACTAAAGCAGATAACCGCCGGATTTACGGGCGAGCACTGTTCCCATGATTGTCGATAGGCCAGCGGCCGCCGTTTGGAGTAATCCCCATTCACTTGGAAATGCTGATACTTTTTTACTCTTAAGGAATTTAATGGTGTGACAGTGATTTACTAATGTAAATCTTTCTAACAGACCCCCGGGGATAAAGAAAGTGGATTATCTTTGTGGGGGTGGCAGAGAGGCTGGCCCGTCCGGGGTGTGTGATGTGTGACCAGTGTTGTTTTGGCTTTCAAGTCCAACGCCTACCTTGCCGAGCTCGGGGTGAGCTTGAGACAAAAAAAGGGAAAGAATGAAAAAAAAGAGAAATGCCTGCACACGTCTTCACTCTACCCCTGCCCACTAGGGGCTACTGTTATTTAAAGGATGGTAGCGTTGGATCAGATCTGAACTGAAAGATCTGACCTGATTTTTGTTTTGCACTTTTCACATAAATACTGTGGTCTAAAGTCTAAAACGACATCAACAACAATGCCATCAGCGACAAGTAACACTGCCAAAGCACAACTAGACACACTATAAATTTGGAAACCCAGAAAGAGAAAGAGAAGTTGTTCTTTTCTATACTGTTGTGACAACACAACCAAACTTCACTGAGAAGTTACTGAGTTTAGCTTCACTTTCCAAGACAAGCTGAGTGTTTGGGAGCAGACGTGTTTTTTTTTTCTTTGGTCTTTGCTTGAACATTCCAGAATGACAGACACAATTGCATTTGTTTGTGTGGCCCACTGGCAGTTCTCTCTTTCTTTGCATAATTTAAACAACACACAGGAACCAGCAAATGATTTCCTTCAGCAGACAATATGTCGGTTTCTGGGCCCACCATCCCCTCGCCCTCTTGGCATTCCAGGACCAGCTTAATTGCTCAGATGTGGTAGAGGGAAAGCAGAAGAATGATGCGCTCCAAACTGCCCAGAGTTTCAAAAAACATCATATTTAATCAGTGACATCTGGAGTGGTTTTGTTTGCATAGAAAACTGTTACATTTAACAGAAACAGGGTACTATATATTTTTCCAAAAAATGAAAAAAAAAAGTACAGTAGTATCGTTGAACAGGAAAAAATGTTGGAGGAAAAAAAACATAACAAAAGAGTGCTTACTTTTCTTTGTGGGTCTGTCAGTTTTGTTATAACTTTAGTGTTTTGTTGGAAAAGCTCCTGTCCCTTCCGAAACAGCAGTGATTGAAGTGCATCATACCGATATAAATGTTCTCTAATTTCAATATAAATTCTACTTTATCTTTCCCAAACATATACATATTTACAGACTTTTTCGTTTTTGTTAGTTAAATGATTTAGTTTACAAAAACACACTGCATTGATTCATACTTTAGCCAGCTGATTATCATAAAAATACTTTGGTTTGCCGGTAAGATATTTGTTGTCTTCCCTTCAAACACCACACAGATTGTGCAACATGTGTGTGTGTTCAATAGAAGACAACAGAGTGCTATGTATTAATACAACTTAATGCCCACTAAGTCTATCTGGCCAAGCTTTTTTTTTAAAAAACATACATTAGGGTTTTTTCGATGATATGAAAACTGTGACATGCTGTCTCCTAACTCACAAGAACATGGGTATGACCTGGGGAAAATCGATTTAGCTGGGAAGAAATGTCCACCAAACACTGGAACAAATGGTGAGCGACCGATTCTTTCAAAAAATCTCAGGAACAGAGATTTATTCTGGAGTAATATAACCATTTTGCTATGGTTTGTCCTCTGTAGTGTAAAACATTTGAAGGAAAAAAAACAAACATCTGGGGATTTTCTCACTCCTCAGGGGTCAAATTGCTCATGTTTTTGATGTCGCAGTCACAAGATTAAAAAAAAAAACTTGTAGACCAGAACAAAAACACACAAACAAACAAGTTCATAGGCATTTGATTAAAAAAAAAAAAAACTCAGACCAACGAGTAAGTTTTTCCCCCCATCCTTTATCTACAAAGTGTGGAGGACTTTCAACCACACCAAGAATTCGTGGGAGAACACTTTCTTTTTCCTCGACAAGCTTAAAAGGCCCCCACTTCAGTCCCCCAGGGCCGATACGGTTTACTACTGCCACTGCCGCCGCCACTGCTGCTGCTGCTGCTCTGCTGGGAGGCGGATGTGCTGGTGGATATGGAGGGGCTGTGGGCCTGCGCTGCGTGGCCGCTGGACGTGCCGGCCGTCATGCTGGGCGTGAAGATGGGGAACCCCCCTGGGAAGGAGAGGGGGAAGGTCTGGGCGGCAGCAGCCGCGGCAGCGGCGTGCACGGTGGCCGAGAGAGACAGCAGGGAGGTGGAGATCTGCGGGGGCGCATGCACGGCGCCACGCTGCCCGTAGAGGGCGCCCTGAGCGTGGCGTCGGAGTGTGATGCGGAGGCGTTGGAGGTGGAGGTGGTGGTGGAGGAGGAGGAAGACGAGGACGAGGAGAAGGCGGCGGTGAGCAGCGCCGAGCCCCGCTGGGGGACGTCCGAGAGCCTGCCGGAGGCCGCCTCGGACGGGGACGGGGGGAGTCCGTTGGGGAGGAAGGCAGCGGCGGGGATGGGGTGGAGGGCAGCCGCGGCGGCCGCAGCGGCCCAGTGGTGCGGGTGCAGGGCCTGGGGGTGGTGGTGGTGGTGGTGGGCCATGGAGCTGGTCATGGCGGCCGCCTCGCGCTGGGACGCACAGCTGCTCAGGTGGGACACCAAGCGCACGCGCAGGGGGTCCCCCGACTCCAGGCCCTCCACGGAGCTCAGGTAGCGGGCCACCTCCGTCAGACACTCCCTGAAACCGATGCTCATGAAGTCCATGGCCAGAGCGTGAGCGTCGAAATACCCTGCTGAGAGAGGAGAACAAGGAAACTCAGTTTCCCCAATTTCCACATTTCACAAAGAAGAGACAGAGAGACCGGCAGATAGACATATGGACATTACATTACATTACATTACAGAAGACATTACATTACATTACATTTGGCTGACACATTTTTAACCAAAGCGACTAACAACATGTTAAACAGTTTAAGTTTTAAAGCAATTCTCAACATGACATGACAACAGGTAGTAAGGCAAGGGAGGGTTTATGAGAACGCCAAAAGGGGGTATGGTAAGGGCAAAGGAGGAAGAGAAAAGTACAGGGAGGGAGAATCAGAGAAAGGCAGGAGCTGGAGGAAAGAGAGCAGGAGAGAAGTTATGAATGCCATGTACCTATAAATACAGCTTGTCTCTAACCAGCTTTAATGAGGCCAACAGCTGTTTGTGATAGTGCAGTGATTAAACGCTCGGACACGCGGGCCTCTGGCTGTTAGGAGCACACTGAGACCCCGGGGGGCAGAAGCAAGCGTAACAGCCTGTTTTTTGTGGCCGAGGATGTTTGCATGTTTGTTTTGTCTCCCCAGTGCACCGGTTTTACACTCTCTGGAAACCCTAAACAAGCACCCCCCCCCCCCACACACACACACACACACCGCCACCCACCCTCTCCCTCTCCCCCATCAGGGCGACCAGTGAATGCGGCCCGCTCCCCTCCCACGGGTTTATGAAAGCAAACACAATCCCAGGGTCAAGTGCTTCTTTTGTCCCGACAGCGCTTTCCCACGAGTTCAATCCTGCCATTAGCATTGATTTCCACTGCTTTAATCTTGTCAAAGGGAGGGGGCTGTTCGCTCGGGTTTCGCCGCCGAGCAGCTACAGCCGAGTTAGAAACCAATTAACTCCTTACCTTTGCCGCCGGTAGCTTGGAGCATCTTCAGGTGATCCACTGTCATCTGCAATATTTCCGCTTTTTCCAATTTGGCAGAGCCCTTAGGGTACAGACAGCAGGAAGAACAAGGGTGCACTAAAGTTTAGCTTTTCATTTAATTTCACTGTTAATAATGAAGGGCTCAACTCGTGCAGGTGATATGGATGAGTCTGAGTATTGTAACTTAAAAGCGCGTTTTCGTCTCATGTTTTAGAAATAACAAATACAAATGTTACACAAAAGTCACACAAACAAGGTAACAAGTAACCATAGCTCTGCAAAACTCACCTGTTTTTCAAATGCTGTTGGGACCAGTCGACGCAATTCAGATAAACTGTTATTTATCCGGTCCCTACGTCTCTTTTCGATTATCTAAAATAAAAACACAATAAACAAACAACATTAACGAACTACCCCCAAAAAAACAAACAAGTGTGATGAGAATTGTGCAACGCAAATATTTACCCCTCTTCTTTTCTTCCGGGCCATTACTTGTGAA
>NC_063196.1:17467003-17489503 GCF_017589495.1 Alosa alosa
CTCTCTGCGTGCCCCCTGTGTGTGTCGCCCGCCCGCTTGCCCCCCTGGGCCCCGGGGCCCTGCCCCTGTCTCTGCCCGCTGCCCACTGGCCCGGTGTGCCCATGCTATCGGCCGTTCCCAAGGCTGGCCGGGCCTGGGAATCGGCTTGGTGGACCCGTTCCAAAGTCAGCATTACATGCATTTATTGTTCTTGCCCTCCCCGCGTTCCCCTCCTCACACAATGAAAACAACAGCGGCAACGGCCGCAATCTCAAGACCTCCCTCCTCCCCGAACACGAGCCGGTCCCCTCCGTCACTTTGTAAGCCCCTGCCTTTTCTTCTTTTCTTTCCTCCTTCACTTTCTCTCTCTCTCTCTCTCACTCTCTCTCTCTCCCACTCTCTCTCCTTTCTTTCTTTGGACTCCTGAAGCAGCATTAACTGCTTCATGACAGCGGGTGACAGATAGTATTGTAGATGCTGACGCCTCTGCTGATGCTGCTGTTGTGAGTCTGACGCCTGGCCAGGTTCCGTTTATCTCTCCATATCAGAAAGCATTCATGCTTTGGATCTATGATCAACAAAGCTGTGTGGCACTATACGTATATAATGGCACTATATATAATGACACTATATATATTGCACTATATATAATAGCACCATGTATATATAGCACTGTACATTTGAACTGAAGTTCATTCCTTTCCATCCCATGATGCAGTAACTGCATACAGACTTAGGTGTTTATCTGACAGTGTAAACTATTTATAATAAACCATGTTGTCCTTCCATCTTTATGTATGTATTTTGTAGTTATACCCGTTTTACAGTGCGGAGTAAGGTAAGTCAGTGAGTCAGTGGTAGTGTATTATCACTGAAATTGGTGCTGACACTATTTTCGTACTTTTATTGTCCTTCCTGGGAAGTATATTTGTCAATGTGTTTGTACTTTTATTGTTCTTAGAATGCATTGTTGTCCCAATGGGCAAGAAACTCTGGATTTCCAGAGAAATCTAAATTACGTAATGTAAATTGAAATGACCACATTACTCTGTGTCATAGATGAATAGTGTTGAAAGTATGTTCTCTCTCTCTTTCTCTCTCTCTTTCTCTCTCTCTTTCTCTCTCTCTTTCTCTCTCTCTCTTCTTTTTCTTCTATTTTTCCTCTCTTCTTTCTTTCTCTCAACACAACACAACACAGACAGCTGTGTGTATTCCATGCTGTTCAATCCTGAACTGATATCTGCTTGAGGTGTTAAACCAGACACAAGAGACAGTCAGATAGCTTCCTTGTTTTTTATTATGTCATTCCAAACATCTGAGAATATTTGGTTTATAGAAGGCCAAAAGTGGGACAACAACCCAATGCAAAAGCAAATAATCCCCTTCTCTGCACTAGCATTGTCTGATTGGGCTGAGACAAACAGGCCACTGTTTATCTTTCCTGGGAATGGAAGAGTAGGAGAGAGCAGAGGAGAGAGAGGGTGGGAGAGGCAGAGAAAGAGAGAGAGAGAGAGAGAAGGGATGAGAGACAGCGGGAAAGAAACAACGTGAGCAAGAAAAAGTGAGTGATGAAAAAAAGTGAGAGTGAGTTGGAAACCGAGGGATTAGGAAGGAGAGAAGAGTGATACATTCAGAGAAAGAGAGAGAGAGATGAAGAGAATGAGTGAGAGAGAAGGAGAGATGAAGAGAACAAGAAAGAGAGAGAGAGGAGAGAGAGAGTGCTTGAATGAGAGAGAGGGGGGAATTTGTGTGAGAGATGGAGACAGAGAGAGAGAGAGAGAGAGAGAGAGAGGGGGGAGAGAGCAGGAGAGAGAGAGGCTTGAGCGTATCCCTGGGCTGGGAAGGTGGACTGTGTTTCTCTTGACTCCTGAGTCATATTATGGGCCCTTTATTGGTGTCTGAGGTCACGGAGAGACAAGCGAGTGCATCCTATATCAGCATCCTATATCAGGAAGCAGCGCTCGTCTCGGGAGGCAGCGCTCGTCTCGGGAGGGAAATATTTGGCTCTGGGTCGGGCCGAGCGGCTGTGAGTCGGATATCCTGGGAAGCGAGAACACGGCAGTCAGGCTCCAGGCGTCGCACAGGCGTCACACACGCACATGCACACACACACACACACACACACACACACAGGCTGGGCCCGTGCGTACACGCACACACACACACACACACACACACACACACACACACACACACACACACACACACACGCACACACACACACACACACACACACATGCACACACACACACACATGTACACACACACTCTTATTCTTTCTTTCTCTCTCTCTCTCTCTCTCTCCACACACACACACACACACACACACACACACACACTTAAGAGAATGGGACAGAATAATAGGCCTCTTCCTGCCATTCTCAGCTTCAGTGCTGTATTTCTGTCACAGACCTCTAAAACTGCTCCTGCATCCGGAGGCCTCTGCCAGCCTCACTCACTCCAGATCATTGTGACGTAAGTGTGTGTGCCTGCTTGTGTGTGTGAGTGTATGTGTGTGTGTGTGTGTGTGTGTGAGTGTATGTTTGTGTGTGTGTGTGTGTGTTTGTGTGTGTGTGTGCGCGTGCATGCACACCGTTGAGTGTGTGCATGTCCATTGGGGAATTTCACTTCATATGCATATTTTGTTTGCAAGCAATTTGTGTCCTCAGCAGACCATTGTGCTGTGACTCCATTCTAAACTGAGAGAACTGAAAGGCTTTATGGAGGCCCGGAGGACCTGATTTCATAAATGTGTTGGCACGGCCATTTTGTTTGGGCAATAAAACATGAGTGCAAGACATTGAATGTGCCTAGTGGACAATAGCATAGCACAACAGACAGGTGCTATACTTTGTCTGTTGTTTTTAAGCTTGTCCTAACATCCTTCTCTGTGACCTGATCTTCCCGTCAGGATGCCCTAGCTAGTGGGAGCCAAGGGTTTCCCCCTACAACAGTGTACAAATGCGCACACTCACCCATCCATTCAGTCACACACACGCATAAACACACACACACACACACTCTTTCTTTCTTTCTCTCTCGCTCTCTCTCACACTCTCACACACACACACACACACACAAGCTCAGTATGCTGCTCGGCATTCTCGGTGTGTATTTACACACACACACACACACACACATACAAGCTCAGTGTACTCTGCATTCTCAGTGTGTGTACTTTCAGACAGGCTGGCTGCAGACTCCCCAGCAGAGATAACACAGCAGCTAGGCCTTACACAAACACACACACACACACACACACACACACACACACACACACACACACACACACACACACACACACACACACGGACACAGGCATACACACACATACACACACACACCACATATGCGCACACACAGACAGAGACAGACACACACATGCATACATACGCACAAATTCACACACACATACACTCACATACCCTCACACGCACGCACCACACATGCACACACACACACGCAGAGAGAGAGAGAGCCACAAACTGCCTCACACATACATATGTACATATACAGTACATACAATACACACACAGATACTGACTTGGACACAACCTTACACTACACACACGCACATGCGCACACACACACACACACATGCACGCCCACACCCTCACACACACACACACACAATCACAAACACACAAGGAATCCCAGACAGACGCCTCACTCACACACACACGCACACACACACACACACACACACATACACACACACATACACACTCAGAGTTGGCTCCAGCTCCCAACGTGGTAAAGCAATTAGCCGAGGGGAGAGAGGAAGTCATCAGCTACACATAAAGTGACCTGACCACTGTGAAATTGGCTGCCCTGGTCAGCAGGATGCAACCCAGAGAAAGAGAGAGAGGGAGAATCTGGAAAAGCCATAACGCCATCACAACACGTGGCACCGGCAAGTGAATCCATTAAGAGAGGCCCATTCTTTAGCTTCCTAAGTTGCGGAGAGAGAGAGAGAAAGAGAGCGAGAGAGAGAGGGGAGAGAGAGATAGAGATATATATAGAGAGAGCGATAGAGAGAGACTGACAGAGAGAAAAAGAGAGCATGCACACATAAATGGAACTGTGGGAAGGTCAGTGAGCGAGCGTCAGGTTGGTGTTGGTCAGACGCGGCTCATTATGCGTTCCAACAGTGTGGCCAACTCAAGGGCTTTGTGGGTAAATAAAGAGCAAGTCTTGCATTTCATGGGAAAAAGGGGCCGACTGTCGTTGGGGCTCATTTGAAAAAATAGCACGATAGTTAGTGAGCGGCGGAATAATTCACTCAGTGACCCTGAGTGCCAATAGTGTATCAAAAACACTGCGTGTGTTTTGCACACAGCTTCGGCTGATACCACTAAAACAGGCACAGCCGGATCCAGTGGAAGGGAGCACTTGTTATGTTATACTTTGCTCTCCTCCTTCTCTTCCTCCCTTTCTCTGTCTCTCTCTCTCTCTCGCCTTCTCAAACTTTCTCACATCTGTTCAATACAACCCTCCATGACTCCTGCTTAACATTACACGAAAAAATGTAAGAACAACCTTCACTTTTGTGTTTATGTGTTTATGTGTGTGTGTGTGTGTGTGTGTGTGTGTGTGTGTGTGTGTGTATGCATGCATGTGTGTGTGTGTATGCGTGTGTGTATGCATGTGTGAGTGTGTGTGTGAGAGTGAGAGAGAGGGAGAAGGAGAAAAGTTGGCAATCATTCCGTCTTTGGCCTCCAGACAGAAAGGGCGACTGAGTCCTTCTCCTCAGATGGCAACACTCTCCTTGGGTTGGGTGTGCTGGATCCCCGGCCCTCTCTCTCTCTCTCTCTCTCTGTGTCTCTCTCTCTCTCCCTGTCTCTCTATCTCTCTTTCTCTCTCTCTCCCTCCCTGTCCGTGAGGAGCCACAAGGCTGTCCTGGCTGACTGGAGTTCCAGGAAGATTCACCCCCTGAGCGAGGGACGCCTGGCGATAGAGACACAACATAGATAGAAATGGCCACTGCCTCTTCGATAAACAAACGGGAAATGTTGTCGTTCTGGGCTGTGCCCCGGGGCTGGCCCTATCGCTGATGCGCTGCCTGCCATCACCTCCGACCGACGCCTGTGAAAGTGCTGCGGAGATGTTCTCACTGTCCAGAGGTGTGGGCGTTTCTACAGCTACACGTCTTTGACTGTTTTTGTTTTTAAACTGCACTGTTTTTACATTTGAGGCATCGTCCCAGTGTCCGTATGTTTGATAGGGACTAAGTTTAGGTGGACAGTCCATACAGATACGGCAAGTATCTGTTTGAGATCAGGTTAAGATATGAAGCCTGCTTTTAACAATAAATAATAATAATAATAATAATAATACATTTTATTTATATAGCGCCTTTCTCAAACTCAAGGTCGTTTTACAAAGTCAACAAAGGTTTTTGCTTTTTTACTGAAAAGAACAGTCATCTTAATAGAAACCCATATGGGACAAGAAGTTAGAACTGAAGCACTGCCGGTAATCATCCCAACTTTAATGATTCAAATATTACTTTACAGAAACGTGAACAAATTAATTTTGTCCAGAAGGACAACAGTGCTCTGCTGCTCTTTCCCTCGCCCCGGCTGTGGGACGCCTTGCGCTCATCCCCAGTTCTATTTCGAGGAGCCTCCTTGTTTTTTCTTCTTGCCGCTGCTGAGAAGTGGCGGGGGCCCCCGGCATCTTATCGCGGCTCAGGGGAGCTGAAGAGCGCTGCTGCTGCACATGCTTGACCCTCCCGCCTCGCTGCTCCTGTGTGGCCCGTCGCCCCCACCCCCCCCCCCCCCCCCTCCATCCCACAGGCCTATCACCCCAGACAACGCCATCTAATCTGGTCCTCAGGGTGGGGGGGGGGGGGCTATGTGCCGACAGTGGGGGTCAGTGGTATTATCATGATGAGGTGTGTGTGTGCGTGTGTCTGTGTGTGTGTGTGTGTGTGTAAGGGGAGGAGGTTGTAGATAGACAGCGGCTTGGGTTTGGGATCAGTGACACATTGCATTGACTCTTCACACACATAAACATACACACACATAAACATACACACACACACACACACACACACATGTACACACGGACTCTAAAAACACTCTGTGGTGGTGTTGAACAGAGATAGGGGGAGGGGGGTTGGGACTGCACCCAGGAGCCAAGCCTGGAAAATGCCTGTCATCGGCCGGCCCAAGATCAGTGGCGAGGAATCTCACCACATTCACACACGACCAGAGGAAGAGAGAGGGAATGAGGGAGGTGTGGACGAGTCCGGAGGTGTCCGGCGACGGCTCACAGAAATCCCCCACCCCCACCCCACACACACACCTTCGCACTCTTCCCTCATCCGTCTACTCTCTCTCTCTCTCTCTTTCCCACTCACTCTCTCATTCTCTCTGTTTCACTCTTTGCATTTCTATCACTGGTCAGATATCCTCTCTCTCTATCTCTCTCCCTGTCTCTCTTTCTCCCTCCCTCTCTCTCTCTCTATTTTTCTCTCTCTTGCGGCATTACGTTTTATCACTCAGCCGCTGCACCTCCACCACCTAACACTATCACCTCACCATGAAAGCAGCCGAGGAGAGGCCAGATACCCACGAGACAGATCACAATGCCTCACGAGAGAGAGAGAGACAGAGAGAGAGAGAGACAGAGAGACAGAGAGAGAGCATGTGGTGTCACTCGTATAATTGTACAACAGACACATTTTGTGCAGACATAACAGTAATGGCTTTATTTGTTCAGCGGTTTGTTACTTTGCACTTTTCTACCAACCAGTTGTTACCACTACTTTGGCGGCTACTTTGCAAAGTGACCTAACAATCACAAACTGGCCTTGTGGTGGCTTAGATTCCTTGTGAGTACTTGCACGCGGTGAACCGACCCCCCCCTTGGCTCTGACCATGAGAGCACCATGGCGCTCCGCAGCGTGGGCACGGTCCAGTCTGACTCTGACACCACCTCGGCGGCCGCTAATGTGGCCCGCACACGTGGACCTGTTTGCGCAACATCTATCTGCTGCCTTGTTTTGCGCTGCTATTGACTGGTAATGCTTACCTCATAAAGAGGATACGGGAAGCCGAGGGGACCTGAAGGGCCCCACATTGAATAATCTATTTACACGATCAAGGCGAAACTCAGGTCCCAGTGAATGGAGCTGGAAGTGGTGGCCCATTGTTCCCGCATGGGCAACAGGATAAGCGCTGGAAATCTATGAGGTATAATGGCACACTCTATTCTTATTATTGCCCAAACATCTGCGGGCCATGAAAATCGGCATACGGTGGTGGTTCGCTTGACTGTGTATTGTGTGTGAGTGTGTCTGTATGGAAGCATATGTATGTGTGTGTGTGGGTGGAAGAGTACGTGTTTGTCTGTGTGTGTGTGTGTGTGTATGTGTGTGTGTGTGGAAGTGTATGTGTGTGTGTGTGTGTGTGTGTGTGAGGTCTGTGGGTCCCGGTTCCGTGCTGGCAGCCACGAGGCACGCTTGTCGTCCTGCCGCCTCCTCCACACCACCGCTGCCGTTCCCGCTGGCCGCTGGCGTTCCTGCTGGCCGCTGGCGTTCTCACTGACCACTGCTGCCGCTCCTGCTGCTTGCGTGTCGCCTGTGCCGCTACTGGGGGGAAGGAACATGGCCGCCGCTGCGATTGTCTGCAGGCCGCACTCTTTGTTTTCCTGTCACGGAGACGCTTGGCTGGCTTCGGGGGCTGCTTGGCTGCCTGCCGCACCCTGGGTTCTGCTCTTACTCTCCCTCTCTGTCTCTCTCACTCAATTTCTCACTCTTTCTCCCTCTCTCCCTCTGTCTCTCTCACTCAATATCTCTCTCTCTCTCTCTCAGTCTCTCTCTCTCTCTTCCTCTTACTCTCTCTCTCTTTCTCTCTCTCTCTTCCTCCTCCTCTCTCTCTTTCTCTCATTTCTCTCTCACTCTCTCTCTTGCTGTGGTTGGTGGGAATCCAGGTCCTGAAAGAGAGCCATAAACTCTATAACCTGTCTAAGAGGGTGAGAAAGGGAGACAGAAAGAGAGAGAGAGGGAGAGAAAGAGAGAGAGAGAGAGAGAGAGAGGGGGAGAGAGTGAAGGGAGAAGGATATGGAGCGAGAGAATGAAAGACAGAGAGAAAGAGCGAGTAAATATGCGGTGGTGACAGCCTGCTGGCAGCGCGTACACAGGGGCCTTCAGTGGCGTGACCCAGCCACGGCCTAGAGGAACCCAGAGTTGGACACATGGGGAAAGGGTGCACACATTGATGTGTGTGTCTGGATGTGTGTGTGTGTGTGTGTGTAGATGTGTGTGTGGGAGGATGGTCAGAGAAGGTCTCTCCGCTGACCGGTCACTCTAACCAACGGCGATGACGAGCCCAATGGCGGGACCGGCCAAGCGGGCAGAGTGCCAGTTCTCAGTGCGTCAGCACCACTAATCCAGACGAGGTGAAATCATCCAAGGGGAACCAAGAACTCAGCCCAAACTTGATGAAGGTCAGCGTCTGGACGTCAGAAAACATTTCCCCAACTTATTTATTTATTTACCTTTTCCCCCTCACATTGACCCCGGTTCGTTTACGAAGGAGATGTTTTGACACATTGGGAAAAAAAGAGAGGTGAAACATATAATGGTGAGTGCAACTGAGAACTCAAGAACCGCAGCTGAGATGCCTGTCATGTTGCAGAGAGGGGAGAATTAATGAGCAAGCCTTCGGGAAAGGGAAGCAGATCCTTGACACCTTCTGGAGGCTTTGGCGCTCCTGATGCAAGCCTGTGAAATGGGGTCGTGCCGCTGGGGCTATTTACTGTACGTTGGACAAGAGGGGGGCCTTCCCTGCTCGCTCGCTCACTGCTGAGTATGACTTCAGTTCCTGTTCAACATGACTTCCCATCCTGTGTCATAAGAGCCAAGCCAAGAGCTAACCCCACACACACACACACATACCGCCTTCTGCCTGTAGGATTACCTTACATGGTTTTGTGATGTGGTATGCTCTTATCCAAAAGTCAATAAACAAATTCATTCATAAATAAACAAACTATGTCAGGTTTTGAGTTGAAACCAACTCTCGACACAGTATCTAACAAAGGATATGGAGATGTCTGTGGTCTTTGAGATGGAAATCGCCTCTTGGATGATAAAAAGCTGGGAGTGCTCTTGCAGGACAGGTGTCACAGTGTCACATCCTAGGTGAAATAAAACCTTTCATGTTGGTCAGGATTATAGGCCATCAACCCAGAGACCTGTGAGGAAGAGGCACAGGTGAATGGCCTCCTGGATATGCAACCTCCTTGATATGTACCTCTTGGATATGCAACCATACCATCAGTTTCTCAGCTACTCGATTTCTCATATTATTTAGTTACAATGAAGTTCCCTATTTTATTTTATAGAATTCAGTTTTATTGGATTCCTATTTAATGCATTCTTATGTTCTTTTACAACTGTGTCTATTTCTAATGTGAACAAAAGTCTCTAAAGGCGGACATGAAACTTCCCTTCAGAACTGACTGTGACTCGAATTGTCTATGTAGTCCACTGTTTTCTATTTAAATTTGTCCTATTCTACTCAGTTAAATATGTTGCTCTTAATGATCTTTTTTGATGTAGTGACTCTAGTGTCTGTCATATATTTACTTTTTTATGATACAATCTAAGAGGCTCCTCTTTTTTCTTGGATTGACTTCTATTTTCCATAAAAATGTCCTCCTCTCTTAAACATCTGTTCCTAATTCAACACGATTTTCCCTACTCTCAGCAATTTGTTGTGTTGAAATATATGGGTATAATATGGATTTAGCAAAAGCGTGGTTCTTAAAACACTTCTTAAACTGAACAAAACAAAGCCAGGCGCCCAAACTCCAGCGAGTGAAATATGGCGGTTTTCTTTTGGCTAATTTGCTGGAACGGCGGGACATTTCCTGCCTCAATGACTCGTGTCACAAAGGGTCAGAGGCGTAGATCATGTTCTGATTGGTCGGTCAGCCATCCAGGCTGCTGGCTGAAAAGGTGAAGACAGTGTGCAACACAACACAAGTCTTGCTGTTGATTGAATTCCACTTTCAGAATTCCAATTATTGAGAAGAATTTACATAATTTAGGGAAACATTTAGAAAGAACACTTATTTAGTATATATACTTTTTTAATCCCGTGAGGGAAATTTGGTCTCTGCATTTAACCCAATCGGTGAATTAGTGAAACACACTGCGAACACACAGTGAGGTGAAGCACACACTAATCCCGGCGCAGTGAGCTGCCTGCTTTAACGGCGGCGCTCAGGGAGCAGTGAGGGGTTAGGTGCCTTGCTCAAGGGCACTTCAGCCGCGGCCCACTGGTCGGGGCTCGAACCGGCAACCCTCCGGTTACAAGTCCAGAGTGCTAACCAGTGGGCCATGGCTGCCCTATTTGTTTTATTTAATCCACAGAAAATGTAATGTATTTCCATCAACATTTTTTAAGCACAATGAACATATATTGTAAATATAATAGTGCATTATATGCCACGTTAACACACATCAATATATCACTGTGATTAATGCCAATATTGTATTTGATTTGGCATGAGAAGTCAATCAAGCTATAGTCATTTTTGGTTCACAACTTAATTATAAATTGTAGCTGAACTAGCACTCAGTCTTACAATAGTTGTAAACGTTTGTGCAAATATTTTTCTTTCAGGATATTCGCAAGAATACCATTCAGAATACAAACACTTAATTCTCAACTACAAGCCTACCCAACAGATAGTCCAAGAGGCTTGAGTGCCCTCACACACTGCCGCGACCGTCGACATGCAGAATCCACGTTAAGTGTCAGAGCATGAACTGTGAAATTGTGACGCCACCACGCTCAGTGTTAATGGTCCCTGACCCTATGCGGTGGTCCATGTGTGCGCCCACTGCTCTGGGACACACGGGGGAGGAAGCCGGGAAGAGAGGGTCATGTTAAGGGGGCCCCGGATGGATAAGGCTCTTAGCCTGGGGGCCGAGGGTGGCTGCAGGGGCGACGTGTGTGTATGTGTGTGTGTGTGTGTGTGTGTGTGTGTGGGGGTGACCCCCTTTTGCTTTGATGCAGCTAACCTCGGTCAATGCAGAATGCTCTCTGCCGCCTCTTGCCCCCCAATTGGGTGCAGACAGCTGGGTTCCTCATGTACCCCCCTCCCATACACACACACACACACACATTCCCACAGTGGTTCTCAGACAACCTGCCCCAGCCCATGTCACAGACATACACACGCACGCACACAGGAAACAGAGGGGTCTCCGGGGTCACCTGGTGCTGTGATTAGATTTGAGCATGGCCAAACAGCAAGTCATACATAAATCATTCAGCACTGCGTGTGGCCACTCAGACACCTTTTTGACATCTGACACCTAGGAAGTATGGCATTAGACAATTATTTATATTTAATTATTTATGAAGAATAAGCATAATCTCCTTCATATTTGTATTAATTATCACACATTATCAATTGAGATCATTTTGAATTACATTTCATTGTTGGTCATCCTGTTGGATTTAATTTTGTTCTCGTTATTTTTTCATTTATTTTCATGGAAATTCTACAGTTAGCCTGTAATTGCTCTAGCAATGATTATGCTGTCAATTAACAACTGGCTTAACATGTGTCTGGGGATGGGTATCTTAGCGCAGGCTCATGTTCATCATTCCTGCCCAATTAGATCCAATTAAATCACCAGGTGCACAAGAAGCCCTTTCTCAACATACAATTACCACACTAATGACCTGTTTTCTGATAAAACGATACATTGACTGACTGTCGCACGCCCAAGCTTATCCGCATTAGCAGTCAGAGCTCCACTCGACTCGTCCCTCAGGAGTCCCGCGCTGCGGTCTGGAGGAAGGGGCGCTCAGGGAGCAGAGAGGTGGCAGCGGTGACCGCGTTGCTGGAGGAGAGGAGAAGGAGGAGGAGGTGGGTTATCATCGCGTTGTTGGGAAAATAATAGCCCCGAGGTAGACCGCGGCAAACAGGAAGGGTGTGGACAGGATTCGAGTGCAGCTGCCGCGCCAAGCGGCGTCTGTTCCCACAGTCTTTGATCTGCGGGCACACTGCGCTCTGTGCCACGAGATAAACACGCTGGGAGAGCCAGTTTGTTTGTGTTACACATAACTCCTTAATGAGATGTACCCCGGCCAGCCGCTGGGAGCCCGTGAGAGCCAGATGGAGAGAGGTGGAGGAGAGAGTCGGCGGGCGCGGGCAGTGGGAAACGTGTGGGGACACCGTCGACCGCTCGCTAATTGATCACTGACAAGGGCACCATTGATTGCCGCTAGCCGCAGTATTTGGGTTTGCTGCGCCGCCTCTCGTCCCGGGAGACTCTGACTTCCGCGCATTCCCCTCGTCGCACATTATGTTTTCTTAAGCCTTTCTCGCATTGCTGTGGCTGCTTTCGGCAACAGGGAAATTCAACAATAGTCCTGTCTGCCCATTTTAGTACTATGCTGTGTAAAATTAGGCCTGGCATTCTTTCAGTTGTTGCTATGCGTTTCTGATCGGTTAACTTAACCGTTTTATATCCTGAAAATGTCAGTTAAACTGCGTAGTAACACACATGTTTGGACATGGTGTATTTACATTGGAGTTTTGCACAGACCATTAAGTTTAACTTAGCTAAAGTATTGGTCCTGAGACCCATAATGAGTAGCTGACTTTCATATTCCTATTTGTTGGCAGGTTTAAATATAGTCGTTATGTTCCTTTACAGTGGTGTCTTTTACAGTTTTTTTCCCGGGGATTTTGTGAGAGAGTGATCTCGACTGTCCTACTAGACACTTCATAAACTGTTACACTCACCTTGGGAATACTTGCTTCTGAGAAACACTGTGGCATGAAATGAGAGGGTTTGGAGACATTCTATTTACACTATATAAAGTCAGTGAGACTGACTCACTCTCTTGTATATGCAGCAGGCCTTTGGGTGTGTTTGTAATCTCCCAGAGATAAAGCTTTGACACTTATATTTGTGTTGTTTTCATTCTTTTCTTAAGGAAGAACAATATTTGTTTTAGTTTGGCCAGCGAGGATACTGTCATCACTGAGTGCAGGGGGACAGAAATAGCCTGGTGTGCTGTGCTTATGGTTTGACTGTACAGGAACACAGTCAGCGTGGAAGACTGCCTTTTGACCTGTGAACTGAATCAGTTGCTCTGTCCGATCCCTCATCGGCCACCATTCTCTCACCAGTCTCCAGAGGGCAAAAGGCTGTATTAGTCTGCGAAACGCTTCAAAAGATCATAGTAGAGGTTAGAGTGGTGAGGGTCACCAAGGACTAAAGACAGCCCCCGGCCCCACCTTACTTCACTTAGAAGTACCCAATATACTCACGTACAGGTTTCCCCTGAATATTCTACCCTTTAGTTCGTTTTACAAAACCCTAGAACCTTGTTCCACAATCATTCTGTGGAAGAAACTATAACTGTAATTATAGACAGACAGACAGATAGATTAATAGCCACTCGACCAGGGCCGGTGGGATTTGGTTTCAGTATGTGTTAAGCTCTGCAGCACATTGGACAGCAATGTACATTACACATAGACGCAGAATACACATACTATAACATGAAACCTACAAATGAAGGCGAATAGGTTTAGTGGGAAGAAATCTAAATTGAGGAGTTTAAAGTCCTAATAGTTATAGGGTAAAAGCTGTTCATCACTTTGACTATGATGATCATAGTCAAAATATGCCATTTATTCTCTCTCTCTCTTTCTCTCTTTTTCCCCTCCTCTTTCTTCTTCTTCTTCTTCTACTGGTTCCTCCTTCTACTAGTTCTTATGGTGATAAACGTTGCCAAGAAAACAAAATAATCATTAATCTGACAACACCATCTGCCCTTTGATGCTTTATACTGCTGATTCAAAGATTTTGATTTCAAATTCAAGTCACATTGAAAACATTGAACCACAACATATAAAGTAAAGGGTCAACTAAAATCCACAGGAATATCAATGACCAGAGTCCATCTCCTAGTTTCTGCTGAACGCAGGCTTTTTTTTCTTCCAGAGGCAGACATTTCAGTCCTTTGGCAAACACCATTGTCATTGGAGCTCTCTGGCTTGTGACAGTTTTGTGGTCTACTAAATAGACAAAGCGTTTTTTTAAGCCATTGTTCTGATCTATTTATAAAGCAAGAAAGTGCTGAGAGACAAACAACCACTCAGGTCCCAAAGGTATCGCCGGCGACCAGCGTTTTATAAGACTCGCATGTGGCGTAACCCCCTAATTAGGCCCCATGGTTATTGGGAATAATGAAATATCACATTTGTTTTGACTATCCATCACCCCTTACCAAACAGTGCAGAGTCCAATCGCTCTTTTGCGGTTGATGTGAAGTCGCAAATATGCATGAGCCGCTCGCGGGACTGGACTTTTTCACACACAAACAGACTTTTTTAGAGAAAGTGATGAACAATACAAACTCCCACACCCAACTGGCAAATAATAAGAGCATTGAAAACGCTCTCGTCTGTGGCGATGATAGTTTATTTGTGTGTGTAGCGATAATGATTAATAAAAGCAGTATGTGGGTATAACTGCTTCGACAGGGTTCCCTGAGCTGTCACATGGTGTTCCAAAGAGCAGGCTGAAAGTGTTCCAGACAAGCCAACTCAAGCCAAGAGGGAGTTGTGTGTGTGTGTTTGTGGGGTGGTGGTGGTGGGGGGAGGGTGTTGAGCCTTCAAATACTAGTGATTTGTTATTATAATGATATAAGAATTATTCATTGCAAATTACCATTGCAATGGAGCCCCCTTTTTTTTTTTTTTTTGGCCGGTGAGTCTCCATATTTAAATCGACCACATAAACCTCTAACTCCTTTAAACGGGCGGCAACCAGGCGTGACCAAAGTGTGTAATTTTGTCACGTTTAATGAAGAAAGGGTTGATTATTGGTCCATAGAGTGTATGGCTGTCTTTCAGGCGCATGCACACACACACACACACACACACACACACAATCAGAAGAAAAGAAAGGCCTCCATCCCACTCGAAAAAAAAAAGAGAGTGGACGGTTCATTTTCTGGGGGCACAATGGGCTTGGAGCTGGTCGGCACGGATCGGCGGTATGCAAAGTGAGCCGGGGCTACTCGCACGACCCCACCACCTCCCATTATTGAGCGCGACCTTTGTCAGAGCATGCATTGTGGCCACGCAACCCCACACGTTCCAGAGATGCTGGCGAAGGGGCGCAGGGTGTGGAATCCGAAGTCCGGCACATTCCCCAGAAGAGGGGACGAGGGTGTGGGAAAGACCTGGAGGTTTCAGCACCCACCCCATCTCCTCTTCCCGCCAGCCTTGCATCAGCTGATTCTGCCCTACGTTTAATTCCTGGTACAGTTTTCCCATTTATGCCAGTAGTTGTGGAGGGGGGGCATGATGGGGCATGGTGTGGGGGTCAAGCTTCTGGGAAAGTCTGTGAAACAAAAAAAACCCAGTGGCATAAAGTGCGGAACGTGACCAGACAGTTTCACTCGCTCAAGTCTCCCTGCCCTCGGATTGCTTTGATTGTACCCTTTTTTTTTTTTTTTTTTTTTTTTTTTTTTGTCCTAATTTATGCTGCTTGTCAAGCAATCAAAGATCCTTTTGTTGTACCTCACACAGAAGCAGGTCACATGTGTCCAGGACCACCATCACACAGATGATGGGCCCTTTGAATGCTTTTTTTTCTGTCTCTCTTTTTCTCTTGTAAAATAAAGATCCTAAAAATAAAGACTTTAAAGATCCTGTTCATTTGGTCAGTCATTGTCCCTCTCCT
This sequence comes from Alosa alosa, assembly GCF_017589495.1. Lineage (NCBI taxonomy): Eukaryota > Metazoa > Chordata > Actinopteri > Clupeiformes > Clupeidae > Alosa > Alosa alosa. The sequence continues at coordinate 17,482,722 of NC_063196.1, forward strand.
GAACTGGACTGAAATCCTTGCTGTTTTCTATGCAGTATCATCTCACCCCTCTTTGAAGGGTTTTTAATTTCCTATTCAAGCTGGAATAGAGATATATTCTCATTACAACCGTCATAATAGAACATAAATAATGTGAATGTGGTGTGGAGCAGCCATGCCAAGCCGAAAAGAGGATTTCGGAGGAGCTTGTGATAATTTGCTCAGAAAGTGAAACCAGTTGTAGATTTATGCCGTCTTTGCTCTCAGACATTTTCTAATTAGCATCTCCGGGACATCATCTCCCTAATTACTAAGTGTGACTCGGATAGTCTGAAATGAGTCAATGAAAAGATGTGTGAAGAGGAAAAAAAACAAAAAAAAAAGCTCATGCGCACACAATGACTAAAAGAGGTGTGGTGTGAAGAAAGAATGCAATAATGCATTTCAATTAAAAGGCAAGCAGCTCAGGGCTTCAACTGGCTGCTTGATTTACGGCGCAGTCGGTCGCCTCCTAAACAATAATGCATCCCTCATGGCGGAAATAGCTTGACGTGAGAAGCGGCAGTGGGCAGACAGTGTGGCTGTGCCATCGTCTGGTCTCGCGCTGAGGTCATCTGTACGCCGTGTTTTTGGGAGTCGTCTGAGTGCTGAGAGAGGGACAGATAACGTGTCATTGTATCTTTTCTGTCATATTCCCATGCCACTCACACACATACACACACACACAGAGAAAACATACAGTGAGAACCAACTGAACTGACGTGGACTGGGGAGAACGTCACCAAAACCAAAAAGTCTGCATAGCCACACTCAAAAGTTCTCGTACTGTTTTGATATTCACCCATCCCCACCCCTTCTCACCCTCTGAAGGCCACCAGAGGCATGAATAAATGATTTTTCTCTCACGGCTCTACAGGGCCGTATAGGAGCAAGATCCTGTTACACACAACACTACTTGAGCCTGTGCTTCCCATGCACTCCCAGGGTGTCCCTGGGTCTCTCGAGTGCAGTGCTGCCACCCAGGTGAGCAGATGGCACCCTGCACCTGTTGAATATTTCACAGTGGGAAGCACCACGGCGAGCCGGCCCCACGGCAACACGCCCTGCCAGCCTGCCTCCGTGACGTGACGTGACGCGACGGTCAGTGGCATAGACGGTCAGCAGCATAGACGGTCAGCAGCGGCAGCCAGCAGGACTGCTGCTCATTGGATGCCATTATAACAGGGGCGCCACGGCCAATCCGACACAATTAGGGCCGGCCGGCAACACAGATGAGGGGAGATAGCACTGATTGTAATTACGTGTTGATCCTGCGACCTCCGCTGCCATCATCGGCTGCACAGCCAAAACAGACATTAAATCACCTTGTTGCCATGCCGACATGGGAAGCAAAGTTGTCAGGCCATTAGCAACGAGGGTACAGCAACCACACTAAGCACGGGGGCCAGCGTTGTTTTGTTCTGAATTCTGCGTTCTATCACACACACACACACACACACAGACACCGAGTTGCATTGCAGTTGCTCTCCCAGGAGTGACTGCTGTTTGGCTATTGATGTTGAAATGTGTTTACTCCCCTTTAAATAGATATCTGTCAAATGGGAAGACATGGTGTGCAACTTCATTATACTCTAAATGAGATAAACATATGTTCCACTGAGCTAAGCCCATTGTCAGACGGTTCGCAAACACCTTTATATAGCACATAACTAAGTCTGCGCCACCTCAGGGTGAATATAAATAAACGTACAATTGCGTATATCCTCGTTCGACAGTTCCGGGAGCTGTCACATAATTAAAATGAAAGCCGATCCCTTCCCTTCACTCTGAAGAGCTGAGAGATTGCTGTATTGTGAAGCTGATGAATGACATTCAGGACGGAGCACTTGAAACTGTTGGGTCTACGTAACGGCCACATCTGTCTTCCCTCTAATGCTGTGATTATAATAACGTCATGTCAGATGTGAGCAGCACTATGCTTGACCTTGTGTGTGCATTCTTTATAAATGCGCACACAAGGTTATCAAAGCAGTTTAATGATTTGCATATTAAAGCAAGTGAAATCATGCATTCATTCTTTTTCTACTTATGCCTGCTCAAAAAAAGGATTTCATGTATGAAACATGAAGGTAAATTTGGTAGATTTGTAACCCTCCTATTATGATAAGAGAGAGTGGGAAAAAGAATTAACAATCTCTCCTGTCTATATTTGAAATTAGCCTTCATACATTAACTATACCACCAAAGTAGAGTTTTTTTTTTCCATGAGTTGTAATTGCCAGAAAGAGAGAAAAAGTATGTGGGAGAGAGAGAGAGAAACTGAGGGGGATAAATGAGTGACTAAAAGCGACAGTACAAGTGGAACACACGTGCACAGAGATGGAGAGATAGAGGGGGGAAGAGAGGACCGAAGGGTAGAGTGAATGACAAAGAAGAGAGAGAGAGAAAAAAAACAGTGCGAACAGCCGTCAGTTCCCTGCGGGGCTATCTCTCTCTTTGAACAGCACCAGTCCCCCCACGCACACACGGGCATTTCCTCCCTGCTCTCTGTGGAGTACCACGCCTTCGCCCTGCCAACCTGGCAACCCATCCGCCCACTCCAGCGCGGCACCTCTTTAACTGGCACAGACAGCGGGCACGCTGGTGCCAGCTCCACCTGAGGCCATAGGGGGGTATCTAAGAGCGTCTGGGTGGAGAGGGGCTCCAGTGCTGACGTGCCTCCGTCGGGGTTGGGGGCTGGTAGTGGCAACAGCAGTGCAATAGTGCAACAGTTGGTGTTTGGGGACACTGCAGAAAGAGAAAGCCAAAAACGTTGGCGACCACATCATTCACATGATACGAGAAAGAGAGCGCAACTTATCTCTGCTGTAACATCCAGACAAGAGCGGTTCTTTTTTTCTTCTTTTTTTCTTAATTTTCCCCAAATGTCCTTGCACGCCTGGTTGTTTTGCTACTTTGTTTCCAACATCCGTCAATCAAACATCTCATGCGGTAGTCTATTTTTATTTTTGCTTAGCTAGATTATAATGAAGGATCCGTTACTTAACTTGGATATCATGGGATTTTAAATATTTTTTTATTTAATGTATGTATATTTTAATGTAATGTACAAGGTCAATTGTAAGATACCCAGTGTCTCAGGTGACCCCATTTGAATTTCAGGCGACCCCACATGGAGTCCCGACCCCAATGTTGGGAAATGTCATAAGGTCAAAGAGCTGAGACAGCTATTACTGAAAATTCTGGTCAGAGAAAATAGGTGGATCCAGTGTTATATGAAATTAGACTGATCAAAATACTAATATTGATTTGATTAATACTCATAAAATTGCTATTTGGTAATTAAAAAATAGAATTATTGGCAAAATTTTTGTGTTGATAAAATCTCTTATTTATTACATGTACATGTTAAACTTCCTTGTATCCTTAGGCATTTCAATTTTATTTGTGAACCAGAGAATAGGCCCAATACTGAATTAAAGTATTGCACCATCATTATACATTTTGACCTTGCTTATAAAAGTTTATAAACAGGAATCCATATATCCAACGTAGGGATGTAACGATTACCGGTATAATGGTAAACCGCAATAAAAATGTTGACGATAATAATTACCGTTTTCATTTCAAATGCATGATTAATACGGATGATTACCACGGTGTGGAAAACGTGTGTTTAATCTTTCCTAGCTTCATCCAAGCCTGCTTTTGACATACAGTAGGCCTGGTACAATGAAACAAAACTGGTACCCAACTGCAGGGGCGCCTTAATACCACCTGAGGCCCCTGGGCTACATGTCTTTAAGCCCCCCAAACCGCAAATATTAATTATGATTAAATGATACCCGGCCCGCGATCTGACCCGCCTATTTACATAACGTGCGCTTTTGGTTAATAAAGCCTAACATGCAGTGTAGTCTATCATTATTGAGACTATGTAAAACATGTACTGTATATAAACAGGAACAGAAAGCCCTCCTTAATCACGTCAGCCTACCCATGACATCGCTTATCAAAAAGGCTAGCCTACTGCACGAAAACAAGCGTTGAACTTTTAAAACACTGGCTGTAGCAGGCTAAGTTAAAAGATGGGTTACACATATGGACGTTTCAAGCTTTCAAACGTGCATGTGTTTGTCGTGTCCGGGTTTTTTTTATTCTGTCTACATAACACACCATTTTTTAAACGCAGTTTGGGAGGGACAGAAATACTTTTGGCCTACATAACGAGCAGCTGGCTCATGTGACGTGAACATTGGCTAGGCCTACCTTATGCATTAGCCTATCACTACGTACCCTACATGGAGACATACAGTATCTCACGTTAACAATGGAGAAAACATAACGAATGGGTTAGCACAAACTTAGCTTTTGATGAACGGAGATGTAGATCACTAAATAATTTCTTTGCGCAACAGCCCATGTTCTGCGTTCACTCCAGTGAGACAAGTGAAATACATGTTTTAAAGCCGTTTCATTGCCAGGCATTTGCTATAATATTTACCTGCTATGCCTTCTGTTTTCATGGACAGTTACAGGAATCCACGTCATTCGTTATCGTTGCTTCAATCCTACCCACGTTATGTCCAGAGTTTGTATGATAAGTTTGTCAGTCAGTTTCAGCCTCTCCTCTAGCTCCTCTACACACCCGTTGGGATTTATTAAGTTTGTTACATTTTGTTACACTTTAGAAGAGAAGTCATTGTCATTGTGCAATGTGCTCAATTATGTAGGCTAGCTCCAGAGTAGGCTAATGACTGACGCCGCGAATACGGACACGGCCGTTCATTATTATTGATTATCATTATTATTATTAGGAGGCCCCTCATTGGTCGAGGCCCCTGGGCTGAAGCCCAGGTAAGCCCCTGTATTAAGGTGCCAGTGCCCTACTGATTCTGTTATCTACTTGATGGATTTAATTGTGGCACAAAGCCAATTAAACATGACCAAGGAAAAAGTGAATGGGACAACACACAAAGCCACGGTAACGTTATGCTATTAATTAAGAATGCTCAGTTTAGCCAGGTTTGTTTGTGCAGTCAGGATGTAGGCCTATGAATGTGAAAGAAAATATGCCCTTCTCCAGTAGCAATAGGCCACCTTAAAATGCACCAGAATAAAAGAATCACATCTACTCAGTAACAATTTTTTTACCCTCCCTCAGCACCCCCTCTATGAGCACCCCCAGATGAAAATGAGTTCCAGCGTCCCTGGTTAAATGTTGCACTTTTGATAAGGTTTTGCCTATATTTTGTAATAGTAAATGCTGTCACACTTTTTGAAACTATTTCAGCTTGTGCAGGCCTATTAGTCCTTCCTGAACATATTGAACACACTTTTTTTTTTAAAATATCGCGATAATACCGAAAACCGTGATCATTTTGGTCACTATAACTGTGAGGTTAAATTTTCATATTGTTACATCCCTAATCCAATGACTCTGTATTTATCAATGTGGAATTCATGTTGAACTTCATATCTGCATTAAAAATGTTATAGCATAAATCAAGATAGCGTCTCTGATTGACAAATCTGGTGCCGAACCAATGGATCTGCATTGCGGACAAATCCAATCTAGGATTAGTCAAGAACTACAAATGTATAGAGATATCTCATTTACAGGATCCTCTCATCTCAGATAGAAATTGAAATCAAGAGAAAATTCTTGTTTTCGATTCATGTCTTTTCCTGTGAGCAGAGGTTACGGGAATAGACTGGACCATGTGCGTGGACGTTTCATGGATACGTGCAGGGGGTTCAGCATGGGCTAATTGATGGCCACGCAGCGAGTCAGCTAGGTCACAGTCTGCGGCTCTGGGAAAACTGGACACACCATGAAAGGGGGACCTTCATAGATGCCACGCCACCCCCCCCCCTTGTCTCCTCCTCACCCCCCATACTTCTTTCCCCCTCCCCACTCCACAAGTTCCCATCACGTCTAAAAATACAGAAAAGCATGAGAAGTCACGGATATTGGCGACTTTCATCTGTGAGGAGTGGGACAATACCGGGGTTTTTCTGCATGGGAGCATGGCTGGCTCGCTTAATTGAATTACCATCTTGACATTCGCTCGTGGGACACAGAGAGAGAGGATCGCACTGGGCTCGGACAGGGATGCTGGCCAAGTCTACTGACCATTTTTCCTCTGGTGCCATATAACGGGTTTGGCAAGCGGCACGAACGCAGGATGCTTATTTTTCTCTCACCAGCCGGTTCAGTCACGGTCCGCAGACGAGTACAACTTGTATTGTGCTTAATGATTTTTTCGAGGCTGAAATGTTTCTTTCTCCTTATCGTAGTTAGGGAAAAGGACGTAGATAAATATTTATACTCAGGTCCATACACACCCACGTGCAAACACACACCCCTCTCCCATAAACACACACACACACACACACACACACAAACAAACACACACACATACATATGCACGCACGCAAGCAAACACACAGAAATATTTCATACACCGACAGTGAACATATCACACCCCTCTCCCATAAACACACACACACACACATCCACACACACACACACACATGCGGAGTACAAAGGCTGCATAAATCATTTGTGTGATAGGGCTGAACACTTGCGTCTCAGTAATGGGCCTCTGACAGGGAGAAAGCATGACAGCCCCGCTGGCCATTTCCTCACTCAGGCAGTCGTGCAGCCTGTACACACACACACACACACACACCTCTCTCTTTCTCTCTCACACACACACACACATTCACACACAAACACAGACGCACCGCTCTGTCCCATTCACATGGGCGCACACGCACACACACACACACACACACAC